>NC_057797.1:602544062-602628436 GCF_018294505.1 Triticum aestivum | reverse complement strand
CACGGTGGAGGGGTGATTGAACAGTAGCCGGTGGAGTAGCGCACGGTGGAGGCTGGATGAATAGGAGCCCGTGGAGGCTGGATGAACAGGAGCCCGTGGAGGCTGGAGGAGGTCGATGGTGGAGATGAACAGTATCCCGTGGAGTCCTGTTTTGCGGTACGCCACACCCCTCCCGATGAACAGGACCCCCGTTTCGACCGTAGCGCTCCAACACAAGTCCGTTTCATCCGTTTTGCGGTACGCCACACCCCTCCCGATCAACAGGACCCCCGTTTCGACCATAGGATGTTCGTTTCCTCCGTTTTGCGGTACACCAGACCCCTCCCGATGAACATGATCCCGTTTCGAACATGGCCGGTCAAACACAAGGCCGTTTCCTCCGTTCTGTGGTACGCCAGGCCTCGTTTCCATCACCTGTTCCGTCCAAGCCCTCCCGATGAACACGACACATTCCGTTGCCTCCCCATGAACACGACGCATTCCATTGCCTCCCCATGAACATGACAACGACGCTATTTCTCCATTCCGACCCAGCCATGTACACGAGCCCTGGCCGTACGTATGCACGAGTAGGCGTTCCAGACCCCGCCCGTATGTACACATACGTGACCGTATTTTCTTTCTTGCACCCTGGCCGCTGTACGTATGTGTACATGCTACGTGCGCGCCTCTACTACGACACGTGCGCGCCTCTACATCGACCAGTATACATGTACGTACATGTTCGCGACCAGAATGATAACACTACGTACGCTTCGACCAGGTGGGTCCCGACTGTCAGGCACTTCCTTGCGTGCGAAGATGTAGCTGGTGGGTCCCAGCAGTCAGGGGGTGAAATACGGTGGCCCGTCTGGTGGGTCCCTGCTGTCAAGTGGAGGAATAATTATTTTGCACATAATAAGGAGGCACTTCCTTGCTGCGGCCGTGGACCCAGCTGTCAGCCTCTCCACGTACAGTCCACGTCCGATGGAAGCCGTTCCTTGACCACGCTGACCACGCCCCGCCGAGAGCACCAGGGCGGTGGACGACGGTGAGGCCTAGGAAGGGGACGACACGGAGCCGGGGAAGACGCGACAGTGGATGCCCACGCGTAGAGGAGTACGAGGGTTCCCTGGTTCGCTGCGGTGTGAGGCTGCCGTCGCCGTAGAATAACAGGGGGTGTGGGTGAGTAGAGGGATGGCCTGGCCAGCGGTGGGAGTAGTAGGGGGCGGTGAGGCCTCCCGCATCGCAGCCGGCCATGGGAGGCAGGAGCACGAGGCACGACCGGCGCTGGTTTGGGCAGCTGGAGCAAGAAGACCAGAGGTTGAAGAAGCGCTACGGTCGTTGGATGGACATCATACGGTCACTGGAGCTAGAATCGTGCATATTGACTAAGTTGACAAAGCCCTCCATCCCCGTCAACTCAGTAGGCCCACAAGTCAGCCTCCCACCAAGGTGGGTCCCAGCTAGCAGGGGGTATTCATTTTTTAGCGTAATAAGGAGGCACTTCCTTGCGTGCGAAGATATAGCTGGTGGGTCCGAGCTGTCAGCGGCGGTAACGTTTTTTTCGTGAAATACAGAGGCCCTTTCGGTGGGTCCCTGATGTCAGGTGGAGGAATCATTATTTTGCGCGTAATAAGGAGGCATTTCCTTGCTTGCGGCCGTGGACCCAACTGTCGGCCTCTCCACGTACAATCCACTTTAGATGCATGTCGGTCGTTGACCACGTTGACCAGGCCACGCCGAGAGCACCAGGGCGGTGGACGACGGCGAGGCCTAGGAAGGGAATGACACGGAGGCAGGGAAGAATCGACAGTTGTTTCCCACACGGAGGGGAGTACGACTGTACAAGGGTTTACTGGTTCATCTGCCGTCACCGGAGAATAACAACAGGTGTGGGTGAGTAGAGGGATGGCTAGACCAGCGATGGGAGTACGGTGGGGCGGTGAGGCCTGCGCGGCAGCACAGCCGGCCGTGGGGAGGAGGGAGCAGGCAGTCCCACCGACGCTTGTTTGAGCGGCTGGAGCAGGAAGAGCAGAGATTGAAGACGCACGACGACCGTTCGATGGACATCCAACAGAAACTGCTTGTGCGTCACCTTTTTTTAGGAAAGCCTCAAATCTGTGGAAAACAGCATACATCCCATCTGCCATTATTTCTAATAATTTAAGCGCATTTTCTAATTCTTAAGGTTTTTTTGAGCCCATATTATTTTTGTTAGCATTATAGCCCATATTGTGGCTACGGTTAAAAAATTAACGAAATTTTGCATATTTCGGTGCAGTCCGAACTGTTTTTAATCCCGAAATTTCGACTCACATTCAAACTGATTTTAAAAATAAATGTATATCAATATAAAATCCAAAAAATTCTCCATGCATAAAAATTAATGTAATTTAAAATCTCGAAATGAAAAAAAAGATATTTTAAACTAATTGCCGGTTTGATGTGTTTTTAAAATGTACAACCCATTTCTCATTACTGATGGGCCATTTTCTCGGCCAGCCGAATGAATCTCTCCTCGTCTTGAAAGATTTGTAGCCCAACAGGCCTGACAAAGCGACTTACTTGGCAAATCACAAAAAAACTAGGCTGTGGCCGTGGACCCAGCTGTCAGCCTCTCCACGCATAGTACTCTTCCGATGGAAGTCGGACGTTGACCACATTGACCACGCCGTGCCGAGAGGACCAAGGCGGTGGAGGACAACGAGGCCTAGGAAGGGGACGACACGGAGCCGGGGAAGACGCGGCAGTGGATGCCCACGCGGAGAGGAGTACGAGGGTTCACTGGTTCGGCTGCGGCGTGAGGCTGCCGTCCCCGCAGAATAACAGGGGGTATGGGTGAGCAGAGGGATAGCATGGGCCAGTGGTGGGAGTAGTAGGGGGCGGTGAGGCCTCCGCGGCATCACAGCCGGCCACGAGAGGCAGGAGCACGCGGCACGACCGGCGCAGCTTTGGGCGGCTGGAGCAAGAAGATTAGAGGTTGAAGAAGCACTACGGTCGTTGGATGGACATCGTACGGTCACTGGAGCTAGAATCGTTCATATTGACTAAGTTGACAAAGCCCTCCATCCTCGTCAACTTTGTAGGCCCACAAGTCAGCCTCCCACCATGGTGGGTCCTAGCTAGCAGGGGGAGTATTCATTTTTCTGTGCGTAATAAGGAGGCACTATCGGTGGGTCCGAGCTGACAGGGGGGGTGTTTTTTTCGCGAAATATGGTGGTCCGTCCGGTGGGTCCCAGCAGTCAGGGGCAAACGTTTTTTTTGCGAAATACGGTGGCCCATCCGGTGGGTCCCAGCAGTCAGGGGGGAAACGTTTTTTCCGTGAAATACTGGTGGCCCGTACGGTGGGTCCCTGCTGTCAGGTGAGGAATAATTATTTTGCGCGTAATAAGGAGGCACTTCCTTGCGGCTGCCGTGGACCCAGCTGTCAGCCTCTCCACGTACAGTACTCTTCCGATGGAAGTCGGTCGTTGACCACATTGACCATGCCGCGCCGAGAGCACCACGGCGAGGCCTAGGAAGGGGACGACACGGAGCCGGGGAAGACGCGGCAGTGGATGCCCACGCGGAGAGGAGTACGAGGGTTCACTGGTTCGGCTGCAGTGTGAGGCTGCCATCGCCGCAGAATAACAGGGGGAGTGGGTGAGTGGAGGGATGGCCTGGCTAGCGGTGGGAGTAGTATGGGGACGGTGAGGCCTCCGCGGCAGCACAGCTGGCCACGGGAGGCAGGAGCATGCGGCATGACCGGCGCTGCTTTGGGCGGCTGGGGCAAGAAGACCAGATGTTGAAGAAGCACTACGGCCGTTGGATGGACATCGTTGACCACGCTGCGCCGAGAGCACCAGGGCGGTGGACGACAGCGAGGCCTACGAAGGGAACGACACGGAGCCGGGGAAGACACGACAGTGGCTGCCCACGCGGTGGAGAGTATGAGGGTTGACTGGTTCGGCTGCCGTCGCCGGAAAATAACAGGAGGTGTGGGTGAGTAGAGGGATAGACAGGCCAGAGATGCGAGTATGATGGGGCCGTGAGGCCTTCCCGGCAGCACTGCCGGCCACGGGAGGCGGGAGCAGGTGGTTCCGACGGTGCTGGTTTGGGTGGCTGGGGCAGGAAGATCAGAGACTGAAGAAGCACGATTGCCGTTAGATTGACATCTAATGGTCTGACGCTGGTAGAGTCAATTGTTGACTAACTTTCTTTTTTGAGAAAGCTTGTGTATGCATGAACTTAGTAGGCCCACAAGTCAGCCTCCAAATCTATGGAGCCCATTTTCTATTTTTTTATAATTTGTAGCCCATTTGCTAATTCTTAAGTAATTTATTACAGCCCATATTCTGCCCAGGACCACGGTCAAAAAGTCCAACCTTATTTTGCATATTTCGGTGGAGTTCGAACTGTTATAATCCCGAAATAATAAACATTTTTTAAGAACATATTGATTTGCCAAAAAAATCGTTTTGTTTTTGTAAGCAAATAAGACGTGGGACAATTTAGTTGGTTTAAGGGAAAACCAATGGTAAAAAGGTCAGTGTTGGGTGGGAAAAACAACAAAAATAAGGATGTAAATATGAAAAGGGAATTTTATGTGTTTTCAATATAATGATACGTGTATATGAACTAGTAAAAACTATAGGTAGAGATTAGAAAACGGATGTAGGACATGCGTTTCAAGAGGAAAATAGAACTGGGATGTGTGTTTGATTTAGTAAAAAAACTGCCTGCGGATGTTGTAAGACAAAATATAACTAACGCTGGCGGGCCAGAGGCCCGTAGATACCTGCTGGATCTTTGTGCCCCGTTGTCGTCATGGACTGGGCCTGTTAAAAACAAAACAACCCCGGGCAATCTACAGTCCAGTTGAAACTTGCTCAACCTGAAAAAACAATATACGTGCTCAATAAACGAGAGAATTCTGCAAGTACAGACTGATTACTGGGATGCAACACGGATATTGTTTTTTTATTGTGATAATAAGTGCATGCACTTGTTTCGAAAAATTTGGAGAACTGGGAATTCGAACGGCGGGTGCTTATGCTACCCATCAAATAAAAATCAGGTGCCTGAAAATTCGTTTCGAAACAAATGATTCAGCTTTATATCCACGTCGACCCTCGGCATGATGGTTGGAAGGAAATGCAAGTTCATACCAAAAGATCATTAACAACAATACCAACTTGCGGACGACAAGGTAGTACAACTACCAATACCAAACTAACTTATAATCTTTTTACTCCTGGCCCTAGTGTTCGTCTGGTAGAAAATCTTACAGAGGACCAGCTCCCACTCCTTCTCTTGCTCCAAGTCCCCAAGGTGGTACTGGTGCATCACCCAGTTGGTCCTCTGCTGGTCAAAGTTCTTGTTGGTGTGCAGCACCAGAACCTTTTTTGCTGCCCGTCTGCCGGCCGTTGACCATCATCGGCAAGGTATTGCCGGTCTTGTGCCACATCGCGTGCATGCCGCACTCCGACTGTATCTCGCGACGCGTCCACGCGCCCCTTTTGAACACCCTGGAATTGCGTTGGAAGAAATGGTTCCTTAGGCCACTCAGTGTGATACCTGTAGTATTGTGGAATACAGGTTTTAGTGTACCTAGTTGGCATTTTCATAACATCTTTGGCATGTTGCAGTCACTTGTTTCACTTTTTATTAACTGTCAAATTGTAATTGCTTCACCAAGTCTGCGTCT
This sequence comes from Triticum aestivum, assembly GCF_018294505.1. Classification (NCBI taxonomy): domain Eukaryota; kingdom Viridiplantae; phylum Streptophyta; class Magnoliopsida; order Poales; family Poaceae; genus Triticum; species Triticum aestivum. Next base: position 602,622,768 of record NC_057797.1, on the reverse strand, counting down.
AAAAAGAAAAATAGAGCTATAAACAAAGGAATATGTTTGTGCAAGTAGACGGCCGATCGGTGTCTTACCTGGAAGTTTCTCAGGTTGGATGTAACATATGCCATGCTCGCTGTCGATGGTTGGTATGAACAAATCGATGAGAGACTGAAATCTCGCGCTGTCAGCACTCACTTTGGCCTCAAGGTGCTCGATCAGCTCCTGATCTGTGGGATCGGACTTGACGCCAGCCGACAGCATGGGCCAATCCTTCTTCGACTTGCATCGGTAATTCCAGTTATATGGTACTCAATGTATGATCAATCGACTGTTTTAAGTGAATGATAAAAGATTTCGACAGATAAGTGGTACTCCAAATCCGAAGTCCAGAATACCCGAATACGCCGCCGGGATTCTTGTGTCACCTCACGCGCAGCATGTTGTCACGTCAATTCAATGTGTGGACATGATGAATAATTTGATCGACATATACTAGTACTGCTACTGTACTACTTACTAGTCATATTTAGTGTCACAATTTATACATAGGTTTAACTAACAAGTACGTACTTGAAGCCTAACTGATATATATATATATGGCTTCTGCACAACATCTCCATCACCATTATCAGTACATCCTACGCAGGTGAGTTAGGATGCACTTGATCTCAGGAAGGTATCTATCCTTCAAACCAGAGGAGTGCTTCAAACCAACAACAGTACATAATATCCAACAAAAGAGGGTCGTGCTACAGCAGCAGAATACATGACTCAGTCTAGATATCAGCACGAATCAAGTTGTGCATATTTGCTGTTGGCATGAACCACATCGCCGCATGTCGGGTTTGCAAAAGCCATCCATCACATGGAAGCTTGATGCCTTTCACACACTGAAGATTATCTGGCAACAAGCTGTGTCGACGAATCTCTGGATATGGTGATTCATGAAACCCATGGTATGATGTGTAAACACAGCCCCCCCTCGCGAATGGAAGTTGCATAGCATAGTAATCATCGCCGGTGATATGATCGATGATTGGTTGGATGATCGGATAATTGAGCCTGAGGAACAAGGAGTGGTTGCTGAGGCTGTAAACCCGCCTCCAGTTGAATACGCCTGGCCCAACGGAGCTGGGATGTTTGTCGAACATGAAGCAGCCATAGCCATCAATGTCACGAATGCCCCACGCATTGTACTGCATGTGGTTTGATGTAATGGTTTGGTCAATTTGGTACATGCAAATGAGGGAGTATCACCATATGGAGGGAACAGAGGAAGCTTGAAATATGAACATGTCAATGGGAGGGAGTAAGCCCCATGCATGCATGCATGCAACATGCAACACTCACACGTACACATGGACGCACGCAACACTCACGCACCCATGCGGCACACAACACACGACGCAACACACACGCTCACGCTCAAGTGCTCAACCTACTTCCTACATCCGTGAAAGACTGTACATTTAGAGATTTACGCATCGACCAGGGCATAATTAACGCCCAAAAGTAGCAGACTTATGTGTGCATGCGACCATTGAGATAAGAAGATTAAATGAAGGCCGTTACATGCTGTAATTAAGGATAGACATGTAGCCTATACCTACAGCACAAGTTGGTGCATTAGTCAATCAATATCGATTTAGATTAAAGGCTAAATGCATTGGAAGTGTAGATGTACATCATGTAGTACACTCTTTGTTGGAAGACCGAGGGAGGACATGTGCATGCACTCACATACACAGCCAGGGCAGTTCGCGCGCAAGGGTTGGACTCGTGTCGCGCCTGCGTAAAGTTTTGTTTAACTGATTTCTTTGCTCTGCCAACTGACAGGTGGGACCCAGAAACCAGGTGATAATTTAACCAGTCAACAAAGTGCCACGTCGACTATGTGGCCGGTAAGTAGGGTGCAATACGGTGCTCTACGATGAGCTAGTGATCGCATAATCGCCGCAAAACTATATATAGTGACTGTAAAGAGCGTACTGTTACATACTTTGACCGCCAGTGTATTTTTCTCGTTTCAAATTAAACCATATTAATCGGAAAGGACGCAGTATGGACTACTACTACTAGTACTAGTACTGCTTTGATGTGTCCCATCAACTCGCCGAACGAGGAGAAGCTTGCTTACTACGCCTCTCCCTCGCCCACGCGCGCGGTGGTTCGCAGGACGAGGAGAGGGTTTTGACTACAGCGCCCTCTCCCTCTCCCTCTCCCTCGCCCTCACGGTGGATGTGTAGTAGTTCAATCGGTGTCAAATTGCCAGAAGCATATTGTACTGTAGTATCATGATTGTTGGACCTTCCGAAGAGGCGAAGAGCCAAGTGCAAGGTTCACACGAGTACGAACTGTTGAACCTCCCGAAGAGGCAAAGAGCCAAGCGCAAGGTTTTATAGGAGTTGTCATCCTAGTAGGAGTGTACTAGTACAACTATAGCGAACGATGCTACTGTATGATGCCGCCACGCCATGTATATCCAAAGCTGTGCCACCTTTTTTTCTTAAAGAGCCTGTTGAAGCCTGTGCAACAACCACACAAGTTGCACGTACACATAACACATTTACTAGCAATAAATTCTAAAGGACAAATGCCAATATGCCACACAAGTTCATCTCCAACTCATGTGATAAATTTGTGCACGACTAGTCTACATATATTCACAGCGCTACCGTTCATAATTACCGTACTCCACTTACACGTTATAGATGGGCTACATGTCCTCCTCCAGGTTCCAGTCCCAGGTGTTCTTCATGGATGGCACGATCCATAGCGATGGGCAACGGAATCATTGTCGCAGCTTTCTAGTCCGGTTCCACACGATGGAGACTCATCCAAGCTGAAGCGGCATAAATCAGGGATAGCGTGTCCCAACATGTCGTTCATCCGGCGGTGCGCACTGAAGACACAACCATGCTTCATGAACGGCAGGCCTTCCATGTCGTGCATGGAAGGTGGCATCCGCTTCACAATGGGGTAGCTGTCCCTGATGAAAAGCGAGTACTCTCCAAGAGTGTTCCTCGGCATCCACATAGCATCACGGGGGTCGAACTCGGCGTCGTTCATCTGGTACACGCGGCATCCCAGATCTGGACACATGATGACATACATAGTCAAGGTCCATGCATAATAATGTTGTGCTCAAATGTGGCGGTCAGTAATACTGTGCAGCAAATAGTACTACTCCGGTATAGAGGAAGTAAAATAACTAGCTTATTATATATAGCCACTCTTGGCTACATGGATGAGATAGTAAGACATGGAAAAACAAAAATGGTGGCAGCTAGTGGGTTCAAGTCTTCAAGGGCCTAGCTAGCTATACACGTCCTCCAAGGTAAAAAGTACTCCTACTAGTACTACAAAGTATACTACTAGTACAACAATGAAAGAGAAGGCGAGAGGGTTAAAAAATGGAATACCTGGGTAGATGGTGACGGTCCGATCGTGGTACATTATGTGACCATGTTGCACATCAGTGGTACCATGGGTAACGACTGCTAAGATAGTTGATCCCAATATGCCAAAGTCAGCTACAAGGTTCCAGGTTAGACCGAATCGCGGATGCAAATGAACACCCAGGATCGGCGATCTTATTTTGATCGGGGGATGACTGGTCCCTGCAAAATAATGGAGTACCGTTAGGGATGCAAATGATGGTTTGTGCATTCCGTTTGTAATCTCCCATACCGTAGGATGTCAACTAGATGAAACAAGTCCCCTGGCTTGTCACCGCGAAGATGCGGCCTAGATGGCGCACGACGTCTTCGAACGTGTAGGGGTACAAATCTGCCGCCGCCAACATGCCTAGCCTCTGGCGTTACTGCCTCCTGCATTGATGGAAATCCTTATGTCGAACACCGCGATGAGATAGTAATTGTCGTAGCCGCGTCGCTTTGTCGGCGGGTCCGCAATTGCTATCTTCTTCAATCTCATGTAGGCATCATCATACCTATTCTTGCCCAGCCAGTCCGGAAGGCCGATCCCAATGGTGGAGAAGGGGTCTACCGGAACGGCCGCACTGCTGTGGATGTTGTGCAAAATCATGGTGGTATCCGGCCGGAGGTATGCAAGCTAATCTTCGTTGGCACTGACCCAGACCTATATATAAGATGGTGGGCAGCGGAGAAATTACGGGATGGAAATGGAATAACTAAGTACTACATGATCAAACTCCATTACTGACCTGCTCATCGGACAAAATCCGACTACCTCTCAACGTCGTCAACTCTAGTGGAGTCAACGTGCAACCATGGCCAGGGAGCGGTGGACTGTTTGAAGAATTGTCCCATAGAAGAACCTTCTCCTCGAGGACGCATGGAAGACCAACAAGCATGGCCTTTTCCCAAGCCTGTTTAAGCAGCGTCTTGAAAAAGTTGGTGCAGGAAGCACTGAGTCTTGCGGCGGTGAGGACGTCGGAGCGGTGTGTGATTTCTCCCAGAGAATCGTCGTCCAAGGTCTCCCAGCCCCGACGAGGAGGAGAACCGCCCGGCGAATCCATGGGAGCAGCGATGGACTGCCTTCTCTTCGGGGGGAGGGGAACTGGCGAGGAGGAGATAAGAGCGTAGTAACCGCAGGGCCTCGTCCCTTCCAACTGTAGATCGCTCCTCAGCGAAGGGGTGAGGCTATTATTTACTACTCTAAATAATAGCACTAGTAAGAAATTTTTGGCACTAGGTAGTAGTTTTTGGTACCATGGAGTACTAGTACTAGCATTATGGAACGTTATGGGATTGCATTATACTGTAAATAATAGCACTAGTAAGAAATTTTTGGCACTAGGTAGTAGTTTTTGGCGTGGATTAAGAAATTTTGGGTACGTTTTTGCCATTTTTTTACACGCCAACTAGTGTCAAAAAATGTCGTACATTATGTGACGGAGGAGTACGTACTCGTACTGTAGCAGTACTAGTACTAATTTTCTCAACTAGTAGTGCGATGTACTGTACTTCTAGTCTAGTTTTGTATAGTGCACCAGTTTTGAACTCTTGAATCTCAGGGCCAAGGAGCTACAGTTGGAAGTGGAGGGTACTACTGTTCTCTAGAACCATCGCTATACTATCAATGCAGGGGACGTACACCTGCGTAGTAGCCTAGTGGGTACTCTCCGTGCTCTATTCAGCCGCCCCTCTCACGTAGCTGGCCTACTTAGCCGCTCCTCTCACGCACACACTAGCAGCCTGTTTATCAGCAACGGTTACCGCGGGGGCAGAACATTTGAGTTATTTGATACAGCGAGACTAGGCTCTTCGCTTCCATTTGTGGAGGTGTAATGGATCTCGTCGAACTTTATTAGTAGTTCCTTCTTTATGAATGAGATGAAGAAAAGCTTTTGCCTCGGTTTCAAAAAAAACACGGCAAGAGGAATTTCTTTTATAGTAGAGCCGATAATGGAGTGAAGTCCATGCATGCAATGCCACAAGCTACAGAGTAGTAGTAGAGCACTTTACGTACAGACCCATATTGCACAGTTCCCAATGCCCCGCCAGGCTTTTCCGGCTCCTCGGGCTTAATTGGGAGGCGCTAGTTTAAATATGATACTAGCTGGAAGCTGCAAGCGAGGTGCGGCTAGGGCGAGCACGCGAGCCACGGGATGCTGGGAAGGAAAACCCGTTCACGTGGCTAGGCTGTCCAGTGCACCTAGATTGTGGGGCCGCACGTCTGTTTGACTTCAAAACTCAAACTACCCATGTAAAATATTGGCTCACAACAAAGTGTAGTAGTACTATTTAAAAAAAAGGCCGCCGTGCGTTCGGCCGGGATCGAATCCACAAAACGAGGTATACACTCCCGTGACCACTAGTAGTACTCATTGGAGTACAACGCAACCTAGAATCGCCTTTTGTCGCTAGTAGTACGTACATTGTTCCTTACAAGAAACCCCTAAGAGCATGGTTAATAGTATAGCCAGCTGCTGGCTATAAGCCAGTGCCATGTCATCTACAGCCCATCTTATAGCCAACATGTAGTAGTAGTTTATTTCTTATAGCCCGCTGACTCAGCTCTATTGTACTTGCTCTAATAATGCAAGAAACCACTAAAATGCCAAGAAACTACTACCACTTGCATATGTGGCAGACTTAAGATAAGACTACCTTAGCAACCATTGTACATGCTCTTACCAGCAAAAATCCTAGAGTGACCTCCTACCTCCGGCCCGTCCACCTAGTCATCCTCAGCCATGGGACGCAGCTACCGCTGCCGACAGAAGGCGAGGTCAAATCCGCCGACGGTGCAGAGCCCATGTTGCGGCAGCCCGGATGCCAGCTCCGTCCGGCGCTCGCGGCCGCTAGCTAGCCAAGATAGCTCCATCCAGCTGCTTGTCTGCAAGGTTTGCTAGCTAGATTGGCAAGGCAGCGCGGCGGCTTGCTCGCGTGCGCCGCGCTATGGCCAGCCATCTGGCTCGAGCGAAGGCCAGCGCGGCTGCTTGCTCACTCGTGAGTCACGCTTGGGCCAGGCTGCCAACCCGTGCGGAGGCCAGCGCGGTGTCTGGCCCGTCCAGCGGAGCGGCGGCGAACTCGCTCATCACCGGCGCCACCGACGAACACGCATCAGTACTGTTTGAAGTAATGTTCGGGAAAAATAATGATTTGAGGGGGAATAACATGATAGAAGGTCAGATGTGGGTCCCTCGTGTCAATGATCAAACAAAATGTGTTGGTTTAAGCTGCCTCGTCAGCACAGACATGTGGGCCAACCCTGTCATAAATGGGTTTAAACGAACCTAATCAGTAGGAGTACTAGGTAGTTTTTGGCGTGGATTAAGAAATTTTGGGTATGTTTTTGCTATTTTTTGTACAATAGATTCCTCCTAGGGCTGGTTGAAAGTGGTAGTTTTTTGTTAAATACTCTACATATGGTAAGTAGGAGTGAAAGTTAAGCTTTGGAAGCCAATAAGCAAGGCTAGTTACATAGTGCATATGTGTACATGATTGAAAGTAAATATCAACCATGAGTGACTAATATCTTGATGGAAAACTCGAAACTATGGAATACTAGGAAAAGAAATGCATGGTTGGAAATACTAGCAATGTTCATGTCCGTTGCAACGAATCATAATTAGAATAATACTTATTCACAAACTTGGTACAAAACACTCTAAGTTTGATATACATATGTCACTAGAGATATATTATGTTTCAATTAGAATATATTCCTTGGGCTGTTTTGGTGAGGTCAGGGAGGGATGTGGTTGGTTTTAAGATACTAATTATGGGTTTTTATGCAAATTGGTAGACAAGTGGGATGTTGGTGAGAAAAGGGAACAACTTACCTCACAATCGTTAGATGTAGATCTAATGGTCAGAAACAACGGATGGCAGACACACCAGCATCACCAACTTAGTCTTGTGTAGGAGTACTAGCAAGATCCGTGCATTGCACGGAACATCAAGATGCATATTTTTATAAAACACTTGTTGTGATTGACCCTTGCAGGAGTAAACCCATGTGTAAAAACTAATGATATCTCGAGAAATATGAGATAAGGTGAAGAGGAGTGGGGTGTGGTGGTAGTTGGTGGGCGAATTGAGCGGAGGCATGGGGATTGACGACGCCGGCAGCGACCACCAGGCTAGTTTGTTCCAGAGGCTTCCTTTCTTAATTGCTCAACAATGAGGTTTGTTGGAGATAAGGATGAATGAGGGAAGGCCTTGTCTACAAATGTGGAGAGGGGTGCAGGTATCTTTTAGTTTAATTTCCATCCGTCAGATATAGATCGGACGGTCTATATTGCAAGATGGCACACGTACCATCATCACCAACTCGGTTTTTTTATAAGAGAAGAAATATAAGTATGGAGATACAAACCTATTATCGATACTTGCTTCCGTAAACTAGCATCTACATTCTATTCAACGCCTCGGCATGTGGGGCCTTAGCACAATGAATTCTCGACTATGTAAAACGAAGATTTTCCCGTCGCCGACAAGGAGGGGGTGACGGCGGCGCGCTTTTTGGCTTGCTCTAGTCCTAGTAGTCATACTAGGTGGTCTAAGCACGTGTAGATTTATTCTTTTTCACGTCTCGTGTTTGCCGTATTGCCACGACTGTTCATGAATAGACGGCAAGTTATTCACGGGGAAACCCTTGTTGAGCGTTTTTGCGAGAGAGAGAGAGAGTGTGCGTGTGTGATATGTTAGAGACTGAGGCAATGATAACAAATTCTTTGTGTCTATGTGTGTGGAGGATAGAGAGAGACATGTACATGGGGCTTTGTGTTGTGTAACGTGGAGACACATATACATAATTAGAGAGTGAGTGTGTGAGATATACATGCGGCATGAGGAGAGATGAGGATCCAGGTAAATGGGTGTTTGTGCGTGTCTGTGTGTGTTTGTGCACGCGTTTGTGTGTGAGAGGGAGAGAGTGTATGTGGAGTAGAGAGACCACTGATGATGTAAACCTAGTATAAGGGAAGGGGGAATGGTGTGACATGTGTAGTAGCGAGATAGCACGGGTGCGGGCGGGGGGAGCAGACTATTTGGAAGAGACATCGAGTGTGTGTGTGGGAGAGGGGTGTGAGAGCGAGAGAAAGAGAGAGCTAGCGACGGAGAGAGAGAGAGAGAGAGAGAGAGAGTAAGAGAGGGGGCGAGAGGGGTCGTTTGTGTCCATAAATGGCGTATAGATAGGGAGACAATGTTGATGTTGTCCGAAATTGGCCGATGAATGGAGACGCAAGGGAAGCGAGTCATCGTGTGTGTGATAGGGACTTCATGAGAGATCTAGAATAGATGGTGTAGAGAACAATGTGCGAAATCGAGAATGATTATACATTAGGGAGCTATGCAAAGAGTCACGACATATATGTATACAGGGAAGGAGCTGGGGCGGGTCCGCATGTGGGAGAGATAGAAAGAGGAGAGTGGTGCACAAGGAGACAAAGTGTGCTTGTTTGCAGTGGGGGTGGTGTGTGAGGTGAGTGCGCGAGAACCACATAACTAGGGAGATAGACGTTTGGGGGCGACGTTTTGTGTGTATGGGAAATATACACTCTACATAGTGCGTGTGCTTGGGTAAGAGAGATAGCGGGAGACCTAGAGAGTGAGGGAAGAGATGTGTGCATGCCCGAGAGACAAAGTGATAGAGAACTATGTTGGGGTCCGGACTTTACAAGAGAGAGGGGTGTTAATGTGCTCGTGTGTTGGTGTTTGGGGGAGAGAACGACTTCTCTCTCTCTGTGTGTGTGTGTGTGGTGGGGGGGGGGTTGACTTCAGATAAAGAGTGAGGTGTCTATATTTGAGGGACTTTAGCGTAATTGAGATATTGTGCACTCATGGTTGATCAATTTGTTTCACAGTTTGTACTATGAGATAACGATACTTTTGAACATGCGTGATATACCTTGATGTACCAGAATTACAAACCTAAGATTGGAATTTTGGAATTTGACTCCATCATTAGATTTTGTAATTCATTTAAACGGAGGTACATTTTTTAAGCCGGGATTTTGTGATTTCAAATTCATATATCAAACCTAGAGATATACACATACGGGTATGTTCAAACTTTATAATCATCCACTTTATTCATACACATACACATTTTTGCTTTTGTCATCATATTTAGGATAAACACATTTGGAATTTCTTTTGAATTGGACCGTATGATGGTATTTGCTTGTAGTACTCAATGATCCATATTTGAATTGAATGGACAATCTAAGTTTCGAGTTGGAGACATTGATTTTCAAAACTTGCACATTTTTTGAGTGCAAAACAAACAAATTGTCGGCCATGATATCATAGTCGACCGTACGAGAGCAGAATACTTATAATTTTAGGCGCCAAAAGCTTTCAAACTTCCCGCTCACATCGAAATATCATGCGCCCGAAAGTTTAGCCCTGTGATATTCCTGTTTTACCCCTGCCACATGAACGGAAAAGGGCTGCTTTGGTAACTCCATTGTTTTCCCCTCTTTGCCCCCAACATTCTTCCCCAGAGCCCCTCCCCTTCCCCTCCCCGACCCCCCAACCACGGCAAGCCGCTGAATCTAGTCCTCCGCCGCAGCGGTGGACCTCACACCCCACTGGATCTATCTTCCGCACCTTGGAACCCCCAACTGCCAACTCACCACTTCACTGGAGCCGCTTCAGTGACTGGCTTGTCCACCGCTCCAGATCTCCTTGACCGCCATCATGGTCCACCACACCGGATCTGCTTAACCGGCACCCTCGTCCACCACAGCGTAGGCCCTTCACTGACTCCCTCGTCCGCCCCTTCGCTGGCCCTTCATACAAGCCCTCGCCCGCTGGAACAGATCCGCCTCACCGAAAGCACTGTACAACGCGCCCGCCAAAGCCTTCGTCCACTGCACCGGACCCGCTCCACGGACGCCATATTCAACTCCACCGGCCCTACTTTACCGACGCTGCAGCCTCATCAGGTTATTTCGATTTGTACTCCTTCGGTTTTTCTCTTTATCGTGCAACTGTTCACTTACCATAGATGAGCTTTCTTGTATGTCGACAGGCGCCGCAACCGTAGCACCGGAGCCGCTTCAGCGATGGCGACAGATGTCACATCCCTAGCTTCTGGTAATGCTCTAGGCTAGATTCATGTGTGCATCATGTCTATATTCCGAAAGTTGAACTGAGGGAAATTGGAAGCCCCAAAACCCTAAATAAAAGAAGGGCAAAAACCCTAAAAATCTCATTCATTGTTCCAAAATGCTCTTCTTAAATGTTCGATAATTTTTGGCAAGGGTTCTGGTCCCAACCAAAATATTGAACATTTTTAAGGATTTATTTTTGGGACTTTGAATTTAATTCATTAGCTATTTGAATTTGAATTATATTCATATAATTAGAATATAATTTCAAATATCCCTGAAATATTTTATGAGCTTTTGGAAAAGTCCATCTAGCAAAATAAAAATATTCAGAGGAGCTTTTGGCATTGTTTGAATTATTTTAAATTCAAAACAGTGGCAAAACGAAATTAAATAAAACAAAACAGAAGAAAAAAATAAAACAGAGAGAGAGAGTACTTACCTGGCAGCCCAGCTGCGGCCCAGCTTGACCAGCCCAGCCCACCTACCTCGCCGCTCGTCGTCTTCCTCTGCCAGTAGGCAGAGGCGAGGCGTGGCGCGCGCCCGAGAGCCCCGGCCACCTCCTGCTTCGCGCTGGAGGCCGCCCTTCGTCCTAATCCACGCCACGGAGCGCCACGCAGCCCCTGGCTCTCTCTCACTCTCTCCCTCGCCTTATCCTCTCCTCTGCTCTCTCTCCCTCTCTGCCCGAGCGGAGCTCGTCGCCACCGACGCCGTTCGCCGCGGCCACAGCCACCCCCTCGCTCCCTCCTCGCATCCCTGAGCTCCGTCCCGACCCCATGAAGCTCTACCACGACGCATGCGACGCCGGGTGCCCTGTAGCCACGCCATCACTGCCATCTTCATCGCCACGGCCGGCGATCGCCGCCGTTCGATTCGCAGCACCGAAGACGCCCTCGAGCTCGCCGTCCACCTCTACGGGATCCACGTGAGCTCCACTCCGTTTCCCCTCCTTCGTTTTGCTCATTCCCGTGCCGTAGCACCCCCGCCCACATTCCCGAGCACCGCCGTCCGCCATGGCCGCGTAGCTCTCCTGACCTGAGCCCCTCTGCTAGAACCCGTGGCACCAGCGTGCTTCTGGTGGCCCGCGGATGCCATCTGGACCATCAGCTCCTCCCCTAGCGCGCCGCAGCCCCAACCCCGCACATGGCCGAACTCCGGCCACCGTCTTGGAGCTCACCGTCGTTGGCTCCGGCCACAATAGACCCGGCCTCCACCACCACTAGATGCGCGCGAGTGAGGGCCTCCTCCCTGTGCCCTTCTCTTGCCCAGCCGCCGTCTGTAGCGCAGCCCCGGCGAACATCCGCCGCGTTTCGGGTCGCCGCCGGCCGAACTCCGGTGGCCAGTGACGTGGCGCTGTCATTAGCCACTAATGACGCCCTAACCAACCCACCTAGCTCACTGACATCTGGGCCTCACGCCCTAAATAATCTAGGATTTATTTCTGTTTAGATTAGTTTATAATCACGCGGGACCCACCAGTCAGAGTTGACTGGGCTGACGTGTCCGTTGACTGGGCCCACACGTCAGTGTCACTATCCAGCACTAGTCACTGACCTGTGGCCCCCACATGTCAGATTTGACCTGGACAACGCCGTTGACTTGCTGACGTCACTGTGAAGTCATGCTGACGCAGTAATAGGTTTTCTGGATTTATTTTTATTCAGGAATTTCAGAAAATGATTAAAACTTCAATAAATCATAGAAAATTAACCGTAACTCCAAATTAAATAATATATATATGAAAAATTATCAGAAAAATTCAAGGAATCCATCTGTACCATTTTCATGCATGTTAGAACAACTTATAGATGCTGTTTAGCACAAATCATATAAAGGGCATTTAAATAATCATATATGGAGTTGGAATTTGAATCATGTATTCAAACCAACTTCATTTAAATCATAGCTAAGTGCATTAGCCCAAAACACATTCATATTGCCATGTCATAGCATGCATCATATTGTCACATTGCATTGATTGTATTTTTCTTTGTTTGCCGGTAATTGTCCCCTCTCGATAGACGTGTACCGGAAATGTGATCGATGACACCGACGAAGAGCTATATTATCTTCAGAAGTGCCAGGCAAGCAAAACCCCCTTGTTCATTCCGATACAATCCTACTCTCTCGCTCCTGCTCTATTTTACCGCATTAGGACAACAACGACACATTTGTTACTTGCTGCGGTAGCTGAACCCCTTTATCCTTTGCATGACCTGTCATTGCCACAGTAAATAGATGAAACCCACTAGCATGAGTAGGAGTTGTTTGAGCCCTGATGTGCCTACTCATTCATGCTTGTTTGTCATGCCTGCTACTGCTTAGAGTTGAGTCAGGTCTGATTCATCGGGGATGAATCAGAGGCGTGTGAACGTGTCCTACTGTGTGTGAGCTAAGTGTGTGAACACGATTTGGTAAAGGTAGCGGTGAGAGGCCATGTAGGAGTACATGGTGGGTTGTCTCATTGCAGCCGTCCTCAGGAACTGAGTTCTGTGTTTGTGATCCATGACCAGCTACTACCACACATTGGGTTCCGGTAACTCGACCCCTCTCGACTTATTAATCAACATGATCTCTGTCCAGGAATTGCAACTAGTTTCTGGTGTTTGTAGGTAGTGTTAGTAGTCTACCAAGTGGCACCCGGTACAGGTGGGCTTGGGACAGACTAGGCACAGTGGCCCGGTGTACCAAGTGGCACCCGGTTGGTGGGCTTGGGAACCCTGCTCACATCGTTTGGGGCCGTAAGCGACACCCCGGCCGGATCTCCTTGCGGATGGAACCTGAATAGGCGATGAACCTGGACTAGAGACTTGTTCGGTTAGTCAGGTCGTGGCCGACTCCCTCGCCCGGCTTCCGCTTGAAGGTTGCCGAGGTACATGACGTGTACAGGGCGGTAAGTGGCGAAAGCGTGTGTGAAGAAGTACACCCCTGCAGGGTTAACATCATTATCTATTCGAATAGCCGGATTCCTCGGATATGGAAACTTGGACCCCTTGTATAGTTCATAGACAAGTGAAAGTGGATACTCTAAAATACGCAAGATAGGCGTGAGTGCTATGGATGGCGTTCTCGCAGGGAAACGAGAGCGGATCCATAGTGGTGTATTGATATGGTGAATATGTGGACTCGTGTGCGCCACCTCAAAAGAGTTACTTGTAGTCGTAGTTCAGGTTAGCCACCGAGTCAAAGGTGGCTTGCTGCAGTCAAACTCCACCATCCCCTTGTTGAGAATGATGCATATGTAGTTAGATCTGATGTAAGTCTTGCTGGGTACATTTGTACTCACGTTGCTTAATTTATGTTTTTGCAGAGAGACTTCAGTCTCGCTAGTAGTACCGCATGGACTTCGACGTTTAGCTTGTTACCTCAGCTACGATCTTGTGCCCTCGGCAGGATTTGGTAGATAGTCAGGCTTCTCAGCCTTTTTCATTTATAGTTGTCTGTACTCAGACATGATAGCTTCCGTTTGTGCTTTGACTTGTATGCTCTGAGTGTTGGGTCATGAGACCCATGTTTGTAATATCTCGCTCCTCGGAGCCTATTGAATAAATACTTGAGTTGTAGAGTCATGTTGTGATGCCATGTTGTATTTGCACATATCGAGCATATTGTGTGTATGTTATTGAAATGCTTGGTATGTGTGGGATCTGACAACCTAGTTGTTTATCCTTGGTAGCCTCTCTTACCGGGAAATGTCTCCTAGTGTTTCCACTGAGCCAGGGTAGCTTGCTACTGCTCCGGAACACTTAGGCTGGCCGGCATGTGTCCTTCTTCGTTCCCGTGTCTGTCCCTTCGGGGAAATGTCACACGATGAATACCGGAGTCCTGTTAGCCCGCTACAGCCCGGTTCACCGGAGTCCTGCTAGCCCAGTGCTACAGCCTGGATTCACTCGCTGATGACCGACACGTTCGATGCTGGGTCATGGATGCCTGTCCCTGTAAGTTAGTGCCACTTTGGGTTCACGACTAGCCATGTCAGCCCGGGCTCCTTATCATATGGATGCTAGCGACACTATCATATACGTGTGCCAAAAGGCGCAAATGGTCCCGGGCAAAGGTAAGGCGACACCCGTGGGAATACCGTGCGTGAGGCCGCAAGGTGATATGAGGTGTTACATGCTAGATCGATGTGGCATTGAGTCGGGGTCCTGACAGCGTTGGTATCAGAGCTTGACTGCCTGTAGGATTACCAAGCCAAACTAGTCGAAGTTGAGTCTAGAAATTCTTTAGTTATATAAGGGAATTGATTGTGGGATGGAACGTAAGGCTCTTTTTACTCCTTATACCTTATGCCTTCTGATCCGAGTCATCTTATCCTTCCTACGGGGTTAAGAACTAGGCTTTCTCCTCTTTCTATCAGGATCATGTGTTATTAATCCGTAGACTTGAAGATTGTTGGACTTAAGCCTCGTTTCAGTTCCTATTACTTCCGTATGTTAATTGTTGATCTCGAAACTTTGATATTGTGCTTCTGAGTGGTTATGCCACCATTTTTGTGAATGTCTCAAATCTTTTCTGAGCAATTACAGCCGTCATGCTGTCCGAGTCATCCCAGGTTTCTAAATAGTCTGATGCATTTGCAAATCCTTTTCCTCTGGTTTCAATGTCTTTTTAGGCCAGGTTAATCACACAAATTGTTGAGTTGAGGTACTCTACTGCCTCGACCTTTATGTTGGAGTTATTACTATGACCCTAGGTGTCTCAGGGGATTATCTAGTAGTTTAGCCATGTTTTGTGTTCCCAGTGTGAAGATTCTGGCCTTTATTCTCGAAAGCATTCCGTGATGCTACTTAGTAGTAGGTATTCTACTCCTGGGTTTTGAACCCGAGATTCACTCTAGTTACTTCATGTTGATAGTGTTTGCTAGTTCCTTTAGGATATTAGTAACTTTGCGATAGTCCTCGAGGTCCATGGTATTTCCTTCTTCCAAATACTATGAACCGCTTATGGCAGATGTTTATTGGATCAAAAGATCACAATTAGAGTACTCCTGATGAGTTCTCCATTATATATTGTGGCTCTGCCAGTCCTACCTCTCTGCATGGCTTATCCGGAAGAAACATGTTGAACTTGGTTCGACATACTAATCTATGCATCCACAACTCAGAAAATTATATGTTCCTTTGAGTTGTTCTCTTTAGTTGCATTCTGACCCTCGTCTATCAATTGATAGTCAAGAGTATGCGTGCATTCGTTTATCGAGGCCTATTACTCTTGTGGTCCGTCAAGCCATTCTATTCCAGAATAACTAGGAGAAACAAACTCCAGTACCTCATCCATATCCAGGATCGAGTCAAAGAAGTTGTCTTCCGCAGATCAGATGCAATCCAGCTTTTGATTCTGTTCTACCTTGGAGTATTACCCCCTTTATGTCAGAATTGTCATGAGAACTGCACCAACTCTCATGAATTTTGACATAGTGATACTTCTCACCATCATTAGTCATTCCTCGGCCCTCATGTTGATGCAACCGGAATACCGACAAATGAATTGTGATGTGTGAAATCCATACTCCCAGCAACCTCGTTGCTTGGTAGTTAAAGGACAATAATTTCATTCTTAGCGTGTTGGTTCTTGAATCATCATTCTAAGACTGATCGTGCTATCTAGTCCCTATTTCCGGTGCACCCTTCGATCAATGAGTTAGGATTGTGCCAATCCCTCGCCCTTTTAATCATATCGTCTTGCCCTGAAAAGCGAGATTGTTCTCGAGCTTAGTAACATATCGGTGGTTCGTGATATTCCGAATTTCTTCTCGGAAGTATCACCAGGTTGTCACCTGACCGCTATGTTGAGTTCGTGATCAAGATGGTCTCCTGTAAACCACCCCTTCTCCAAGAATCTGTGTGGGATACCCCTGAGCTAGTTGGTCAAGCTAAACAACAACTTGGGGAGTTGGAAGATAAAAGCTTGCCTGACTTAGTTCATGTTAAGGGATATCTTTTTGTGTGTGTGTGTTGAAGAAAGATGATATCTTCATCGATTGGTCCTTGTGATCAGTTGCTGGACCTATTGTCTTATCAATCCTTTGATCTGAGTGTGGGCTATCGTCAAATCAAATCAGAACCAACGATATTCGTAATGTTGTCTTACTCATGGTTGTTCCTCGAGCATACACCATTATATCTTTCGGGTCTGACCAATGCTATCACCTTGTTCACATAATTGTGGAATTCCACTAATATGGAAACCTGGATGAATTGTTGTTGAGCCCATTGACAACATCCTTATCTCCTCCATGATTTTGTTGAACATTAAGCTAGTGTTGGAAACTTGTGTAAGCATTATCTTCATGACTCGTTCGTGAAGCATATGTTTGGACAAAAGAAGTGAGTCCCTCTAAATTCATGTGCACTTGATGCAAGTTGCCGCCATGAATTTGAGAAGGCTTGTTTTACCTCCTTTGGAATCATCCCAAGTCAGTCATGCATGTGCGAAGATTTCTGTGGTCTGTTAGACTGATCATCTTCATTCCATATGTATATCCTAGCACACCAAGCCACTGATTGAGTTGTTCAAAGATAAAGGAGTCTGTCCAAGGTGAACTCTTTGGACTTCCACGCGTGGAGACTTCGATGTCATTAATAATGGTTCCCCACCTGAACTCAGTAGTGTTTTATTGTAAGACTACCATGTGATAATGTTTGTCTGGGACAACGTGTTCACATGTGTGTAGCAGAACCAGCTCATGTTTTGGAGCTTGCTATCATAGTTCGTTTCCTGAGAATCTTGCAACGTCATCTCGTCGATTTGTGTTGCAAACTTTCATTTTTCCTCCTAGACTCGATGAGTCTGGAATATCCTGACACCAACCAGATCTGAATCTCAGGCAGATATGATGGTTGGAACATTTCCCAAGAACTATAATATTGGTCCCTCGATAACCGGTAAAGTGGATGTCGTGGCCAACACACCCAGCCGGAAGACCTATTATTGTAGTATCTTGTTTGAGGAAGTTGGCCACCTCCCCATAAGGATTTCGTAGGATTTACCTCCGTAACTGTTCCTTATGGATTCTATTGCTCCCGAAGTCCGACCTTTACCTGATGTTCTAGTTATCAAACCATATCTATGAATGGGATACACTAGCACGTCAAGGAGAACATTAGAAGCCGAGTGCTAAATGTCTCTCGGTCGATCATCCAGATTCTATTTCCTTGGCCCCGCCAAGGGTGAAATCTGAGAAAGTGTTATCCTCCTTTGCATCTGCATCATCCATTGCTGGTCATCATGGTAGTATGTTGTGTTGTCAGCACCCTTGACATGGATGTTGGCAAAACCTTGATGATTGTGGAAATGCTCAAGTTCTTGAGAGCACGCGCAAGTGCTAGGTTTGATCGCCGGCATTAACCATATAGTGCTCTCAGTTTCCTCCGCAATGCTATGACCTTTTCAAACAATGAATTCACTCTCTATTGTTGGGTTCTTTCCCAGTTACCAGAATCATTCCCAGCATTTGCATTTTGTTCCCAGCTTGCACCACCAATGTGCCATTCTACCATGGGTCTCTTCCATTTCCGGTGGTAAGCAAATTCATCCATTACGTTGTCTTCAACAAGGTAATCCACATCATCCAAGTCCGAGTATGCCATTCTACCGACCCCCGCCAATCGATTGTTGTGATTTGCCTTAGGCTGATATAGAGAGTCTCAATGATCTCTATATCAAAGGTAATTCTTTTTGCCACTTAAGGTAATAATCTATGAATCACCCTCCTCCAGGATGTTTCGTCATGGTATCATGGCAATTCAACTCCTCGCTACATTGACAACCGGTCACCACATTCTTAAGTCTGAAATTGTTGTCTACCTAGTGAACCTTTATCATCTGCTTCACTCCATTCCTATGGATGTATGCTTCATCTCTCAGCTTGAGAGATTTTGCTATGTCTCATTCCATGAGTTAATCCTGAGTTGTTCGACCTTCGAGAAGAACGATTCTTTTAGGGTCTTTCCTTTCCTCTTGTTGTCATGTTAGTTGGAGTTCCCAAGGCAAGACTTCGAGACAATGATGGTGAACGAATCAACATTCAATTGAAGTGCAACCTGGATCGTGAAGATTGTACTAGTTTGCGTTCCCCCTTCACCTTACCCTACGCTTGAATCTCGGGACAAGATTTTTGTTTAGTGGGGGTGAGTTGTCACATCCCTAGCTTCTAGTAATGCTCTAGGCTAGATTCATGTGTGCATCATGTCTATATTCCGAAAGTTGAACTGAGGGAAATTGGAAGCCTCAAAACCCTAAATAAAAGAAGGGCAAAAACCCTAAAAATCTCATTCATTGTTCCAAAATGCTCTTCTTAAATGTTTGATAATTTTTGGCAAGGGTTCTGGTCCCAACCAAAATAATGAACATTTTTAAGGATTTATTTTTGGGACTTTGAATTTAATTCATTAACTATTTGAATTTGAATTATATTCATATAATTAGAATATAATTTCAAATATCCCTGAAATATTTTATGAGCTTTTGGAAAAGTCCATCTAGCAAAATAAAAATATTCAGAGGAGCTTTTGGCATTGTTTGAATTATTTTAAATTCAAAACAGTGGCAAAACGAAATTAAATAAAACAAAACAGAAGAAAAAAAATAAAACAGAGAGAGAGTACTTACCTGGCAGCCCAGCTGCGGCCCAGCTTGACCAGCCCAGCCCACCTACCTCGCCGCTCGTCGTCTTCCTCTGCCAGTAGGCAGAGGCGAGGCGTGGCACGTGCCCGAGAGCCCCGGCCACCTCCTGCTTCGCGCTGGAGGCCGCCCTTCGTCCTAATCCACGCCACGGAGTGCCACGCAGCCCCTGGCTCTCTCTCACTCTCTCCCTCGCCTCATCCTCTCCTCTGCTCTCTCTCCCTCTCTGCCCGAGCGGAGCTCGTCACCACCGATGCCGTTCGCCGCGGCCACAGCCACCCCCTCGCTCCCTCCTCGCATCCCTGAGCTCCGTCCCGACCCCATGAAGCTCTACCACGACGCATGCAACGCCGGGTGCCCTGTAGCCACGCCATCACCGCCATCTTCATCGCCACGGCCGGCGATCGCCGCCGTTCGATTCGCAGCACCGAAGACGCCCCCGAGCTCGCCGTCCACCTCTACGGGATCCACGTGAGCTCCACTCCGTTTCCCCTCCTTCGTTTTGCTCGTTCCCGTGCCGTAGCACCCCCGCCCACATTCCCGAGCACCGCCGTCCGCCATGGACGCGTAGCTCTCCTGACCTGAGCCCCTCTACTCGAACCCGTGGCACCAGCGTGCTTCTGGTGGCCCGCGGATGCCATCTGGACCATCAGCTCCTCCCCTAGCGCGCCGCAGCCCCAACCCCGCACATGGCCGACCTCCGGCCGCCGTCTTGGAGCTCGCCGTCGTTGGCTCCGGCCACGATAGACCCGGCCTCCACCACCACTAGATGCGCGCGAGTGAGGGCCTCCTCCCTGTGCCCTTCTCTTGCCCAGCCGCCGTCTGTAGCGCAGCCCCGGCGAACATCCGCCGCGTTTCGGGTCGCCGCCGGCCGAACTCCGGTGGCCAGTGACGTGGCGCTGTCATTAGCCACAAATGACGCCCTAACCAACCCACCTAGCTCACTGACATCTGGGCCCCACGCCCTAAATAATCTAGGATTTATTTCTGTTTAGATTAGTTTATAATCACGCGGGACCCACCAGTCAGAGTTGACTGGGCTGACGTGTCCGTTGACTGGGCCCACACGTCAGTGTCACTATCCAGCACTAGTCACTGACCTGTGGCCCCCACAGGTCAGATTTGACCTGGACAACGCCGTTGACTTGCTGATGTGACTGTGAAATCATGCTGACGCAGTAATAGGTTTTCTGGATTTATTTTTATTCAGGAATTTCAGAAAATGATTAAAACTTCAATAAATCATAGAAAATTAACCGTAACTCCAAATTAAATAATTTATATATGAAAAATTATCAGAAAAATTCAGGGAATCCATCTGTACCATTTTCATGCATGTTAGAACAACTTATAGATGCTGTTTAGCACAAATCATATAAAGGGCATTTAAATAATCATATATGGAGTTGGAATTTGAATCATGTATTCAAACCAACTTCATTTAAATCATAGCTAAGTGCATTAGCCCAAAACACATTCATATTGCCATGGCATAGCATGCATCATATTGTCGCATTGCATTGATTGTATTTTTCTTTGTTTGCCGGTAATTGTCCCCTCTCGATAGACGTGTACCGGCGATGTGATCGATGACACTGACGAAGAGCTATATTATCTTCAGAAGTGCCAGGCAAGCAAAACCCCCTTGTTCATTCCGATACAATCCTACTCTCTCGCTCCTGCTCTCTTTTACCGCATTAGGACAACAACGACACATTTGTTACTTGCTGCGGTAGCTGAACCCCTTTATCCTTTGCATGACCTGTCATTGCCACAGTAAATAGATGAAACCCACTAGCATGAGTAGGAGTTGTTTGAGCCCTGATGTGCCTACTCATTCATGCTTGTTTGTCATGCCTGCTACTGCTTAGAGTTGAGTCAGGTCTGATTCATCGGGGATGAATCAGAGGCGTGTGAACGTGTCCTACTGTGTGTGAGCTAAGTGTGTGAACACGATTTGGTAAAGGTAGTGGTGAGAGGCCATGTAGGAGTACATGGTGGGTTGTCTCATTGCAGCCGTCCTCAGGAACTGAGTTCTGTGTTTGTGATCCATGACCAGCTACTACCACACATTGGGTTCCGGTAACTCGACCCCTCTCGACTTATTAATCAACATGATCTCTGTCCAGGAATTGCAACTAGTTTCTGGTGTTTGTAGGTAGTGTTAGTAGTCTACCAAGTGGCACCCGGTACAGGTGGGCTTGGGACAGACTAGGCACAGTGGCCCGGTGTACCAAGTGGCACCCGGTTGGTGGGCTTGGGAACCCTGCTCACATCGTTTGGGGCCGTAAGCGACACCCCGGCCGGATCTCCTTGCGGATGGAACCTGAATAGGCAATAAACCTGGACTAGAGACTTGTTCGGTTAGTCAGGTCGTGGCCGACTCCCTCGCCCGGCTTCCGCTTGAAGGTTGCCGAGGTACATGACGTGTACAGGGCGGTAAGTGGCGAAAGCGTGTGTGAAGAAGTACACCCCTGCAGGGTTAACATCATTATCT
Source organism: Triticum aestivum (assembly GCF_018294505.1). Taxonomy (NCBI): domain Eukaryota; kingdom Viridiplantae; phylum Streptophyta; class Magnoliopsida; order Poales; family Poaceae; genus Triticum; species Triticum aestivum. Next base: position 602,601,121 of record NC_057797.1, on the reverse strand, counting down.
ATTCGAATAGTCGGATTCCTCGGATATGGAAACTTGGACCCCTTGTACATTTCATAGACAAGTGAAAGTGGATACTCTAAAATACGCAAGATAAGCGTGAGTGCTATGGATGGCGTTCTCGCAGGGAAACGAGAGCGGATCCATAGTGGTGTATTGATATGGTGAATATGTGGACTCGTGTGCGCCACCTCAAAAGAGTTACTTGTAGTCGTAGTTCAGGTTAGCCACCGAGTCAAAGCTGGCTTGCTGCAGTCAAACTCCACCATCCCCTTGTTGAGAATGATGCATATGTAGTTAGATCTGATGTAAGTCTTGCTGGGTACATTTGTACTCACGTTGCTTAATTTATGTTTTTGCAGAGAGACTTCAGTCTCGCTAGTAGTACCGCGTGGACTTCGACGTTTAGCTTGTTACCTCAGCTACGATCTTGTGCCCTCGGCAGGATTTGGTAGATAGTCAGGCTTCTCAGCCTTTTTCATTTATAGTTGTCTGTACTCAGACATGATAGCTTCCGTTTGTGCTTTGACTTGTATGCTCTGAGTGTTGGGTCATGAGACCCATGTTTGTAATATCTCGCTCCTCGGAGCCTATTTAATAAATACTTGAGTTGTAGAGTCATGTTGTGATGCCATGTTGTATTTGCACATATCGAGCATATTGTGTGTATGTTATTGAAATGCTTGGTATGTGTGGGATCTGACAACCTAGTTGTTTATCCTTTGTAGCCTCTCTTACCGGGAAATGTCTCCTAGTGTTTCCACTGAGCCAGGGTAGCTTGCTACTGCTCCGGAACACTTAGGCTGGCCGTCATGTGTCCTTCTTCGTTCCCGTGTCTGTCCCTTCGGGGAAATGTCACGCGATGAATACCGGAGTCCTGTTAGCCCGCTACAGCCCGGTTCACCGGAGTCCTGCTAGCCCAGTGCTACAGCCTGGATTCACTCGCTGATGACCGACACGTTCGATGCTGGGTCATGGATGCCTGTCCCTGTAAGTTAGTGCCACTTTGGGTTCACGACTAGCCATGTCAGCCCGGGCTCCTTATCATATGGATGCTAGCGACACTATCATATACGTGTGCCAAAAGGCGCAAACGGTCCCGGGCAAAGGTAAGGCGACACCAGTGGGAATACCGTGCGTGAGGCCGCAAGGTGATATGAGGTGTTACATGCTAGATCGATGTGGCATTGAGTCGGGGTCCTGACAACAGCCAGCCCAAACTCAACCGCAACACAAGCACCATCGACGATCCTTAGCTACCAAGTATGACAATGATACCCATACGCCGCCGAGAATCAGGTACTATTATCCAATGGCCGGCGCCTACGTTCACTTTCCTAGCATAAGCACCACACCTTTGAATTTCTTCAGGGCATCATTCAGTTTTTCATGAGATGCGTTATTCTGCTTGCACCTGTAGGGCCATACTTCTGGCAGTGAACATGTTACATGTGCTAAATTACATACCAGTGCACATATAGTTAATATGCTTTAGTTTTGTTCTGATGCCACCTGTTGGTTCCATCAGACTGCTTAATGTTCTCTATGCTTAATTACACATCAGCAAACTAGCATGTGGTTCCACTGCTTTTTGTTCGTTTTACCCTACATTTTCTGATGCTAGCTATTACATCACTGCTCCGAGCCTCTGTTCATTACTTGTTTGTGTGTTCTTGATCTTCCCAAGTTGCATGACTAATTTGATGCTTCTATTAATTATGGAGCTGCCAACCCCATCAAGCAAAATATTTGTTCTTTTGGGGCTGGCACCTCGAACAAGCATAAAAATAGAGGGAAGCAGATATACTCCCTACGATTCTATTTACTCTGCGCATAACTCTTGACCCGCATACCAAGGAGGGCACTGGTTTAATTTTTCTGGACTAATTTGCCAATTAATTAGGGCAGAGGCGGATGGGGCGGGGCACAAAAGGAAACCAGCGCTAGGAATCGGCAACGCGCAGACTAATACGAGAAAACTGAGAAAAAGTTATACGCAAAGTAAAAAGAATCGGAGGGAGTATTGTCGTGTATGCACACACCCTTCTTTCATTAGTTTAGATGAACCATTGATGATCAATTCAGACCAGTGCATGCGATTAAAATTAATTTTACCTAAATAGATGGTGCAGAATAAACTACAACAACTAGATTTGCAACCACGGGATGCTGACGATATCTTCAAAGAACATTGCAACAACAGCTAGGCTTCACAGCAACATATGGTAAGCCAGTGTGTTTTAGTACATGTGAAATGTAATGCGAGTGGGCTGCTTTCTTGGCTTGTGCCCTCAACGTGTAATCCTACCGAATTACAAATAGTTCAGTTGTCTGCTTTGCTGTGTTGCTTGATTCGAATGCTTATTTGTTGTTATGCTATACCTGAGTTGGCCAATATGTCAGCAGTGTCTGCTGTACTATCGTAAAGAAATGCATGCCTATTTCATTTGAGTCCTTAACTTTTCCTCTCAACTTCATCACAAGACTGTCTTCGTAGTTTATATGAGGCCACACTGTTAAGTGCTTTCTCAGATTATTTCAACTGCTTAGATGCCTTGGCAACTTAAATATAGCGGTTGTACACTCCCTTTCAACTAGGGATGTCAACTAGGTCCGATTTAATCCCGATTAAAGTCCGCTAGTGGTATGATAGTTCAAAAGAGTTTTTGTTTTTTTGAGGAAAATGAACTAGGGAGGTAGCAAAAACTGACTAGATGGGACTGGCGGATTTCGTTTATTTGTCACTTACATCCCTAGTTTCATCTTACCATTTTAATTTCTTTTCGGCTGATGCTGCTTCGAACCATTTAAATATAGTTTGCCATGCTCGACAATAATTCGCAGTTGTTTACCATGTAAGCTTACTGCCTGGATCATACGATAACTATCTCTTACTGATGTCCAGCGGAAACCTTTCAGGATGCCGTTCACACTAGGACACAATGTACAACCCCAGAATCTATTTGTGGAAGCAGTGCGTCATCCATGTTACCAGATGGTAGCAGTTCAGAGGCAACACCACTGGAGAGCAGTCTGAGCACAGATATTATAATGCTTGAGGCTCTACTAGAGGCAGAAAGAGATGGTGTGGCTGCCATGAATGAGGTAATATTTATCTTGAGGCTGGAAATTACGGAATTAGCGGCACACATTATGCAAGCAACCCAAGAATTGGAGGAACTAAGAATGTTGCATTTGAAGACGGAGGAGGTCCTGCTGTTTTTGCTATCTGAAGCCCAAGATAATCCCGGTTCTTCTTTAGATACCAGTTGAAATTTTCATTAGATTATTGTACTTGCATGTTGTATCATGTCTCTGAATGGATTATGTTGCAAGACCCCCTATGTTGTCCATGTGTTGTAATGATCCGAATTTTTTAGGCGAGGTAATCCTCAATACTTGTATGATTGACATAAGGTGAACTGTTTGTCGTGTGAGCATATTGTATTAGATGAAATAACTGTTTGACTCAGAGTGTATCCAACCTACTGAATTCAAAGATCACGACATTTCTAAATCATAATCATATATAAAGGTGGAATAAATCTTTGTTGTGGTTTTGAAGAAATAAATAACAAAACATATAATTATCTGTGGATGTTCGTAATCGAATACAAATTGGATTTGAATTTAGTTTGCCAAGTCCCAGGGCAAACGTGAATGCTAATTCTCCCAAGTTTTGAACGAAGCGGCTAAACACCCACTATAATTTGTGGGCTGCTCGAAGCAAGTGTTTGCGAGATGGAAATTACTGTCTACCCCTGACACTTGACATCCTTATCGACATGATTTACACTACTGTCGATAGGGGTAGAGTAATAACTTCAATCAAACGTGACACGACGGCCTCTGAGCCCATTCAAACACGGTGGGCGCCAAACGTGGGCGGCAAAACACATTTGATTCAAGCTCATCTGAAATACATGTGTCTCTTCTTCTATTTCCCCATTCATACACGGTGGGCGGCAAAACAAACTCTCCTCGTCCAAAATCGATGTAGGCTTATATTTTAAATAGGGGCAGATGTGTAACTTCCATTAGACGTGACACAACCGCCCTACTTGTCAGCCCCGTTCATACACCGTGGGCGGCAAAACACCCTCTCCTCGCCCGAAATCGATGTAGGCTAATATTTTAAATAGGGGTAGATGTGTAACTTCCATCAGGCATGACACAACTGCCCTACCTGTCAGCCCCGTTCATACACTGTGGGCGCCAACCGTGGGCGGCAAAACACCCTCTCCTTGCCCGGAATAGTTACCGGCAAATATTTGGGAGATGCGAGATTACCGTCCTATCCCCAACCGACGCGATGTCCAAAATTTTAAACGGGGGATAAGTTCGTAACTTTCCCCCATTTCAGAGAAGCGCGTCCCAAAGTTTGAGATCCCCCTCCCCTCCATTTCCCCATTCATACACCAGCGGCGGCACGACAACCTCTGCACTGCGGCCAGACTCCTCCATCCGCCACCCCATCCTCCACCTTGCCGGAGCCGCTACCCCTACCTCGTCGTCCACTGCAAGAGATGGACGTCTCTCATCCACGGCGCTGGACCAGGATCCTTTCATCGCCTCCTCTCGCTTCATCGACGCTGTCGTCCACCTTGCCATTGCCGCTCCTTCGACCGCCTCGTCCACGGCAACAGGATATATCCCCCGACCCGGCCGTCTGCCGTCTAAAGTCTTCTTCCCCGCTGCCGACAGCCATCACACCCGCAGCACCCTCAACGTATCAGCATAGGCCTACACGGCGTCGCAAGAGAGGTGGTACTCTTCCATATGTGCTTAAGTTATTGATCTCACCCGGAAAATAGATCGTAATTTGTTTACTGTACTTTTCTTGTTCGTACCAAATCGTAGTGGCTAGTTGAAAGCAAACATTGGTTGTGAAGTAGCTTTGTCCGGTTTGCACCTTCAGATCCGCCATGGCACGGGCACTATACTCGTAAAGCTTATGGTTTCCCCCCTTTATATTCACTACCATCATCGTAGGTGCTTCGTGTCGTGCTAGCACTGCTCCTCAAGACCTCAACCCAAAGCTTACGTGTTGAAATACGAATCTGATATGATGCTCATATCACTAAAACAGAGACGTTTAATTGGTCACCTAATGTTCCTATATTCGTTTCGAAAAGCATGTGTGCCACCCACTGGTCCAACTAGTTCCACTTTCCTGATTTTTCTCTTGATGCTTAGGGTTTTCCCCTTTTATCTACTCTACTATGATCTGCATAGGTGCTTTCTGTCGTACTAGCATTACTCCACCCTTGAAGCTAAAAAACACAACACTCAGAATTCGAAAGCTTAGTTGTTCAAATATGATTGTGATATGATACTGATATTAGTTAACCGACACATTTAATTGGTTAGCTAAAGGTCCCACTTGAGTTTCCAAATGCATGTTGCGACATATAGAGAGACAGCATAGTTGCATTTCTTTGTCACTTGTTGATCGTACTTTCTTGTCCATACCAAATCTTAGTTGTTATTTCAAAGCAAACATCAGTTGCTAACTACCCTTTGCGCGGTTTGCAGCTTCAGATCTGCCATCCCACTGCCACGGTCAACACTGTACTCATCATGCTTATGTTTTCCCCATTTTATGATGACCACAATCAGCCTACGTGGTTCGTGTCGTAATAGCACTGCTCCACCCATCGAGCTAAACAAGCTTAGTTGTACAAATTCATATCTGATATTATTGCTGGTATTAGTAAAACTGAGAGATGTTTAATTGGTTAGCTAAATGTTCCTACTTTAGTTTCGAAATGCATGTGAGCCACATATGGAGAGACCGGAAAGAATACTATTTCTCTATGCGCTCTGGTTCATCATGGGTGGCCAACCGACATTGTATTAAAAGACTTGTAATATCTTTAATCTGCTTGCTCTTCTGCTCTTCTTTAAGATGATACTCTTCTCTTGCGGTCGACTGGTCAGGTCGAGTTGTTCTCCCTTAGTATATTTTGAATCTGTCAGGTCAGGTCGACTTGTTCTTCTTTACTATATGTTGAAGCTATCATCTGCGAAGTGTCATCACTTCTGGAGCTCTCATATTTTGAGTAGTAGGCCACATTATATTAATGCACACAACAAATTACAGCATGCATGGCATCTTTTAAAAGAATTGCAGAGATAGCACAAAGGGGTTTACAGGGAGGCAGTATTGGATTAGAATCACTTCTGCATTACAAAGAAAAACTCACTTGTTTTTATGTTTACATGCATGTCAGATATTGAACATTATCAAAATGAATATGAGAATGGGCGCACGAGAGGAATATTGCGGAATGATCCACTGCCTAACAAACTTGGCATGGTGGAGGATGGCCTATCTTATTCACCCATCAAGGTGCTTGCTCTAACTTTGCAAAGTTGTATTGGTCGCACATATTTTGCTTCTGGCCTCTTGCATTACTTCTACTTTGTTACACCATCTGCTTAGTTAAAGCATCATATATGAGTATATGCCATACCTATCCATTTTCTGTACCTATTCCATGTGTCGTCACACTATGTTTTTCCAGTCAAATGTTGTTCTTTCATAATAGGTGTCCAAAAGGAAGAGGGTGAGTGCAGGTCATCAAGGAGTACAAACTAGGTATTTGGAAAAGGTAGTGATACCTGTTAAATCAGATAGATTAGCAGCCATAGAAAACACAGGCCCAACTGTACCACACATTACCCCTACTCCAGTGGCCAAACCCCTATTAGAACTGCTGGGAGCCCAGCGTTAGGTACTGTCTATGATATCAATTCAAAATTTGAACTCCTAAATTTCTGCTTGTGCCTTACCTTCTCTCTTGTATGAAAACTAATTTCAGATGAATCTCCTTGCTCAAAGGATCATACGATCTCAAAACAATAATGGGCTCTGCATTGCTCTTGTCAGTACCTCTCTCCCTTTTGCCTTGTAACGCTATACTTAATTAATTGCTATTTGATTATGTATCATCAGTCTGCACCTGAGCTTCATTATCCTCTATTTCTTCCAATATTATTTGATCTATATTTACTCTTTGCAAAATGTAGAATAATGGCAACACTTATAAATAATTTTCTTTGGGGAATCTATTGAATTATCCTTCCATCAACATGGAGAAGGGCTTTGTCCAGCCCGTGTTAACATGTAATGTAAGTTCATCCTTCTCAAGCCTTCAAACTTTGTTCTAGTATAGATTTGGATAGGCATCATTTCCTCCGCTGTTGTTTGCTTTGCTGTTTACATCTGATTGGATGTTTGCAACAACTACCAGTTTCAAATTGTAGTTGTAAAAACATGTTCCTTATGCAGAACAGATCCATTTATTTTCTTATATAATTGTGAAACCTATTACGTGTCTCCTTGTTTCTCTTTCAGACTCGTATCTCTTACGCCAGGCAGGACTTTAGGGAAGATAGTGAGCCAAACCATCTTGAGGATAGCGAGATGACCCCAAGGTCTCGTCTTGATGAAGATAGTGAGTTGAAGCTACTCACCAGCAGGTGTGAGACAACCTCTATGCAGTCGCTGCCTCAATCAGTTCGACTTCTTCAGTCTCAACTTAAAGCGGAAAGGCTTGCTTCAGCTTAGCTCCGACTTGAAGTCAAAGATGCAATGAAGATGTCAGAGGACTGTCGTGCGCACCATCATGCCTTAAATCTAGTGTTGTTGCATCTATCGTTGACACAACTAAGGTCTACTCAGCTTCTTCAGCTGTTTGGGGGGGCCTGACCTGGCCAGGCCTAGTGCCTTCTGAAGTGCTCTCAATTTTGTATATTCTTTTGTCGGCGCGTTTATTTGCACTGGTGGCGAACTTTGATGCCCAGTGGATGTAATATGTGTGATAGCCGTGCGTAAGTTGCTTGCTTATTTATTTCCTTGTTGTCTTGTTTATTTGTTTGCTTCTAGTCATTGCAGTTCTTTTTCCGTGGTTTTCTAGTGGATGCAATAACCTATTTTTTAAAACTAGGCAACAATAACCATGGGCTAATATTTACTGTAGTGACACTGGGCCTCCTACGGGCCGTAGAAACAGTGGGCCTTCTACGGGCCGTAGAAACAATGGGCCTTCTACGGGCCATAGAAACAATGGGCCTTCTACGGGCCGTATCATCAATGGGACTTATACGAGCAGTATGATCGATGGCCAAACATGGGCCAATAATAGGCCGCATTATGGCTGTAAACGGGCTAGAGTTGGAATCGTCCATTCATGGGCCGACCATAACGGGCCATTGTTAATAGGCCATATTTGATGACGCCATGAAAACGGCCCAACGTATTAACGGACCACAAACCCGCCGACTGTAACCACGGGCTGAATTTGGCCCACAAGCAGAAAATGACAGTAACGGGTCGTAAGTAAACGAATGCTGGAAATGAGCCCAAGAATAAATGGGCTTTGAGAAGGCTGAAAGATAACATGGGCTGGAAACGGCCCAACGGAATAACGGGCCGTTAATGGGTATAAAGTGATACACTGTTCATTACGGGCCAGTTTCACCACAGGCCGTTAATGGGTGTAAAGTGATACACTGTTCATTACGGGTCAGTTTCACCACGGGCCGTTAATAGGCCAAGAGTTACATAGGGCCTCATATGGGCCGAAAGACGTCATGGGCCATACATGGGCTAGAAGTGAAAACGGGCTGGAATCATATTGGGTGGCCCAGATGACGCTACTGGGCCTAATTCGGATAGGGCGTAACGGGCCTTGGGTTAGCGGGCTGTAAATGGGCTATATGCGAACAGGCCGTTAACAGGCTTTACATGGGCCGGCCCGCCACCTTTTGACCAAGTCAAACGGGCTGGCCTTTTCACAGGAATGGGCCTCCATTGGGCCGTGCCACGTGTCGAGGTATCATAGGCGCCTATCTGACCCACTGACAAGCTGACACGTGTTTCGTCCGGCCAATAAGAATTTTACACGTGGAAATTTCCCATTGGTTGGGGCTGTTAACGGGTTATCGGATCCAAAACCCGACCCAGTAGCTTAACGGTGTTCCGTTACGGTGGATGCCACGTGTCGGTCACCCTTGACGAAAGCACTTCTGTGACGCGCAATTTATTGTCATGGAAGTGGACACTTCCGTGATGATAATTTTGGTAATGTCATGGAACACTTCTACGACAGCACAAGTATGACTATCTTGATTCTGTCATAAATTTGTCATGGATGTACATGCATGACAAAAAACGTGACCTACTGTGACAAACACGTATCATCACGGAAGTGTATTTTTTTGTAGTGTTAGGCTCTTCTTACTCCTTATTCCTTCATCCATCATAACATCACCCAAAACATGAAAACTTCAATCATACAAAACTCAACAAAACCTTTGTGAGATCCATTAGTATAAGAAAGCAAATCACTATTATAAGTACTGTTGTAACCCATACATATTTTATTCTTGCATTATATGTACTATATTACAACTTTCTATGGAAAAAACTCTTCAAAGAAAACCATAGAATCATCAAAACAAGCACACAACGCAAAGAAAACAGAATCTGTCAAAAACAAAACAATGTGTCGCAATCATGATATTTCGAATACTTATGAAACTCCAAAAATTCTAAAAAATTAGGAAGGCCTAACCAATTTGTATATTAATCTTCTTAAAATAGAATTGGTATTTTATCAGGCTTCTGTTAAAAATGAAAATTATTTTCGTGAGCGCGATTTTTTTTGTTTTTCAGCAAGATCAAACATCTATCACCCAAGAAGATCCTAAAGGCTTTACTTGGCACAAACACTAATTAAAAAACAAAAAACACAATTATAACAGTATCATAATTGTGCAAACACTCAATAACAGAAATCAAAAAGCAAAAATATATTTTATTCATTGGGTTGCCTCCCAACAAGCGCTATCGTTTTACGCCCCTAGGTAGGCATAAAGCGAGGATCTAAGTTTTGTCGTCTTTGTTCTAGATCCATAATATGCCCTCATGATTGATTCATAAGGGGTCCTAATTCTTGTTCTAGGGAAGTGTTCCATACCCTTACTTAGTGGAAATTGAAATTTAATATTGCCTTCTTTCATATCAATCACGACACCAATAGTACGTAAAAACGGTCTACCAAGAATAATTGGACAAGACGGATTGCAATCAATATCAAGAACAATAAAATATATGGGCACATAATTCCTATTTGCAAGAATAAGAACATCATTAATTCTTCCCATAGGATTTTTAATAGTAGAATCTGCCAAGCGCAAATTTAAAGAGCATTCTTCAATATTGGTAAGACCAAGCACATCACATAAAGATTTTGGAATTGTAGAAACACTAGCACCCAAGTCACATAAAGCCAAACACTAATAATTTTTAATATTCACTTTGATAGTAGGTTCCCACTCATCATGTAATTTTCTAGGAATTGAAACTTCTAATTCCAACTTTTCTTCAAAGCTTTCATCATAGCATCAACAATATGTTTAGTAAAATCATTGTTTTGTTCATAAGCATGGGGTGAATTTATCATGGATTGCAACAAAGAAATACAATCAAACAAAGAGTAACTATCATAATTAAAGTCTTTGTAATCCAAAAGAGTGGGCACATCACTAGTTAAAGTTTTGACCTCTTCAAACCCACTTTTATCATTTTTCTCGACAAGATTTTCACCCTCCGAATTATCGGGACGCCTTCTAGCTAAAGTTGACTCTTATTCAATCCCCTTTTATCAATCTTACTTTTACTAAACAAGGAATCAATAGAAGAAACACCAATCATTTTAAGATCTTCATCACTTTTATAAAAGCAATCACTAGAAAATGCTTTTTTCTAAAAATTCTCTTTTAGCTCTAAGCATAGAGGTTCTTTTCTTACTTTCATCCATAGAAACATAAAGAGATTTAATTTATTCATCAACCTTAGGCACAAAAATTTTCGTCTTGAGATTTTCTACATCATGAGAAATTCTATTAACACTTCTAGACAAAACATCAATCTTATTCAACTTTTCTTCCATTGTAGCATTGAAAACTTTTTGTGTGTTGATAAATTCTTTAATATTACTCTCAAGATCAGAGGTGTTCCTATTATTATTATAAGAAGGATTTCCATAGGAATTACCATAATTATTAGAGGAATTACTAGGAAAAGGCCTAGGATTAAAATTACCTCTATAAGCATTGTTATTGAAATTGTTTCGCGAGATAAAATCCACATCTATGACATCACTATTTTGCTCAATCAAAGTAGACAAAGGGATATCATTGAAATAAATAGGAGCACTTCTACTAGCAACCAATTTCATAAGAGCATCAACTTTTTCACTCAAAGAAGAAATTTGTTCAACCGAATTAACTTTTTTACTACTAGGAGCTCTTTCGGTATGCCATTGCAAATAATTTACCATAATATTATCAAGCAATTTGGTGGCTTCACCCAAAGTAATTTCCATAAAAGTACCACCCGTGGCGGAATCTAAAAGATTACGAGAAACAAAATTCAACCCCGCGTAAAAAATTTGTATGATCATCCAAAGATTTTACCCATGAGTTGGGCAATTCCTTAGCATCATTTTCATCCTTTCCCAAGATTGTGCAATGATAACCCACAAGTATATGGGATCGCAACAGTTTTCGAGGGTAGAGTATTCAACCCAAATTTATTGATTCGACACAAGGGGAGCCAAAGAATATTCTCAAGTATTAACAGCTGAGTTGTCAATTCAACCACACCTGGAAACTTAATATCTGCAACAAAGTATTTAGTAGCAAAGTAATATGATAGTAGTGGTAACGGTGGCAAAAGTAATGGTAGCAGTTCTGGTTTTATAGTGATTGTAACAGTATCAACGGAAAAGTAAATAAGCGAAGAACAATATATGAAAAGCTCATAGGCAATGGATCAGTGATGGATAATTATGTCGGATGCGATTCCTCATGCAATAGTTATAACATAGGGTGACACAGAACTAGCTCCAGTTCATCAATGTAATATAGGCATGTATACTGAATATAGTCATACATGCTTATGGAAAAGAACTTGCATGACATCTTTTGTCCTACCCTCCCATGGCAGTGGGGTCCTATTGGAAACTAAGGAATATTAAGGCCTCCTTTTAATAGAGCACCAGACCAAAGCATTAACACTTAGTGAATACATGAACTCCTCAAACTACGGTCATCACCGGTAAGTATCCCGATTATTGTCACTTCGGGGTTAATGGATCATAACACATAATAGGTGACTATAGACTTGCAAGATAGGATCAAGAACTCACATATATTCATGAAAACATAATAGGTTCAGATCTGAAATCATGGCACTCGGGCCCTAGTGACAAGCATTAAGCATAGCAAAGTCATAGCAACATCAATCTCAGAACATAGTGGGTACTAGGGATCAAACCCTAACAAAACTAACTCGATTACATGATAAATATCATCCAACCAATCACCGTCCAGCAAGCCTACGATGGAATTACTCACGCACGGCGGTGAGCATCATGAAATTGGTGATGGAGGAAGGTTGATGATGATGATGGCAACGGATTACCCTCTTCGGAGCCCTGAACGGACTCCAGATCAGCCCTCCCAAGAGAGATTAGGGCTTGGCGGCGGCTCCGTATCGTAAAACGTGATGAATCCTTCTCTCCTATTTTTTTCTCCCCGAACACGAATATATAGAGTTGGAGTTGAGGTCGGAGGAGCACCAGGGGGCCCATGAGGCAGGGGGCGCGCCCCCACCCTCGTGGACAGGGTGTGGGCCCCTGGCCTTGATTCTCCAGTATTTTTTATATATTCCAAAAATAATCTCTGTTGGTTTTTAGGTCATTCCAAGAACTTTTATTTCTGCACAAAAATAACACCATGGCAATTCTGCTGAAAACAGCGTCAGTCCGGGTTAGTTCCATTCAAATCATGCAAGTTAGAGTCCAAAACAAGGGCAAAAGTGTTTGGAAAAGTAGATACGATGGAGACGTATCAACTCCCCCGAGCTGAAACCTTTGCTTGTCCTCAAGCAATTCAGTTGATAAACTGAAAGTGATAAAGAAAAACTTTTACAAACTCTATTTGCTCTTGTTGTTGTAAATATGTAAAGCCAACATTCAAGTTTTCAGCAAAGATTATGAACTAACCATATTCACAATAACATTTAGGTCTCATGTTTACTCATATCAATGGCATAATCGACTAGCAAGCAATAATAATAAATCTCGGATGACAACACTTTCTCAAAACAATCATAATATGATATAACAAGATGGTATCTCGCTAGCCCTTTCTGAGACCGCAAAATATAAATGCAGAGCACCCCTGAAGATCAAGGGCTGACTAGAAATTGTAATTCATGATAAAAGAGATCCAGTCAAGTCATACTCAATGTAAACTAACAATAATACATGCAAATGACAGCGGTGCTCTCCAATTGGTGCTTTTTAATAAGAGGATGATGAATCAACATAAAAGTAAATGGATAAGCCCTTCGCAGAGGGAAGCAGGGATTTGTAGAGGTGCTAGAGCTCGATTTTAAAATAGAGATGAATAATATTTTGAGCGGTATACTTTCATTGTGAACATAAAAACCGAGAGATCTCGATATCTTCCATGCTACACACATTATAGGCGGTTTCCAAGCAGAATGGTAAAGTTTATACTCCCCCACCACCAACAAGCATCAATCCATGGCTTGCCCGAAACAACGGGTGCCTCCAACTAACAACAATCCTGGGGAGTTTTGTTTGCAATTATTTTGATTCGATTTGAGCATGGGACTGGGCATCCCGGTGACCATCCATTTTCTCGTCAGTGAGGAGCAGAGTCCACTCCTCTTGCAGACAGCCCTAGTTGATACATGAGCTATTCGAGCATACAAAACAAAATGTTTATTTGAAGGTTTAGAGTTTGGCACATACAAATTTACTTGGAACGACAGGTAGATACCATATATAGGAAGGCATGGTGGACTCATATGGAATAACTTTGGGGTTTATGGAGTTGGATGCACAAGCAGTATTCCCGCTTAGTACAAGTGAAGGCTAGAAAGAGACTGGGAAGCGACCAGCTAAAGAGCGACAACAGTCATGAACATGCATTAAAATTAATCAACACCGAATGTAAGCATGAGTAGGATATAATTCACCATGAACATAAATATCATGGAGGCTATGTTGATTTTGTTTCAACTACATGCATGAACATGTGCCAAGTCAAGCCACTCGAATCGCTCAAAGGAGGATACCACCCTATCATACCACATCACAACCATTTTAGTAGCATGTTGGCACGCAAGGTAAACCATTATAAACTCCTAGCAAATTAAGCATGGCATAAGCAACTATAATCTCTAATTGTCGTTGCGAACATGTTTCATTCATAATAGGCTGAATCAGGAACGATAGACTAATCATATTTACAAAACAAGAGAGGTTGAGTTCATACCAGCTTTTCTCATCTCAATCAGTTCATCGTATATTGTCATTATTGCCTTTCACTTGCACGACTGAACGGTGTGGATAATAATAATAGTGCACGTTCATTGGACTAAGCTGGAATATGCAAGCATTCAATATACAGGAGAAGACAAGGTAATAAGGGCTCTTTGTTAGATCAACAATAATGCATATGAGAGCCACTCAACATTTTCATCATGGTATTCTCCTCTCGATCCCAAAGAAAAGAAACAAAACTATTTACACGGGAAAGCTCCCAACAAGCAAAAGAAGAACGAGAAATCTTTTTGGGTTTTCTTTTTAATTACTACTACTACAAGCATGGAAAGTAAACTAGCTAAAAGCTACAAGTAATTTTTTTAGTTTTTCTTAAGGTTTCTCAAACACACAAGAAGAAAGCTTAAAAAGAAAATAAACTAGCATGGATGATACAATGAAAAAGTATGAGCACCGACAATTGGAATGAGTGTGTGAACATGAATGTAATGTCGGTGAGAGATACATACTCCCCCAAGCTTAGGCTTTTGGCCTAAGTTGGTCTATGGCCACGGCTCAAAGTCGCCCTCTCCGGTGTATTGAGGAGTGTCCTCTGGCTGCCACTGGTTGGCGATCTCCTCCGGATCCCACTGATAAACAAACTGACGGTAAGGATCAAGTGGTGGCTCCGGTTCAGGCTCTGGAGCTGATGTCAGGCTCCAGTATGCATGAACGGCCTCTGGCAAAACAAGGTACGCGCCTGAAAATATGTTGAACAAAGAGGGAGCAGACAATAGTCTCAAAGTACCTTTTATCAAATATCAGTCTATATTTAAGTATCTTCTTCTTATCCTTAACGATAAAATCATGTGCTACCATACTCTTATAATCTAGAAAAATAGGAGGCAGCAACTTTTCCTCTTTCTCATAATGCCTAATAGGTATGTTAAAGTGTGCAGCAAGGCGCGAGGCAAAGATGCCTCCAAAGACGGGACCCTTTGTTCGGTTCAGATTTAACCGTTTAGCAACAATAGCACCTAAATTGAAAGTGGTATCATGAAACAAAGCATGGCGCAAAATAACAATATCAGGGGCACTAAGATTTCCACTGTTCCTGCGACCAATTAAGCATCTACTAGAAAATATTGCAAAGTAACGTAGAACAGGAAAATGTATGCTAGTAATTCTTGCATCGGAAACCTTCCTCGTTTCCCCTACAGCAATCATATCAATAAATCCCTCACATCATTACTATGTGGTTCCTCTATGCTGCCCTCAAAGGTATCTTATAGACCCGACAAAAATCATAAAGTGACATCTCCTTAACCTCATCATATAAATGAAATTCCACTGAAGGTGGTTATTTCTTAGCATGAAAGTGAAAATTTTGCACGAAAAAATTAGTGAGGAGGAGATACTGTTCACGCTGGTCGCGGAGGAAGTTGATGAGGCCTGCATTCTCAGCCAAATAATAAAAGTCTTCATAAATCCCATCTGCTCTCAAGAACTCATCACAAGGCAATTCGCACGGCCGAACCTCCACAGTGCGAGGGAGATTTTATTTGGGCTTCTTATTCACTTCACTTTGCTTATCTTTAGAGCTTCGGCTTGATGAGCCCCTCAAAAATCTCTTCATCTTTTTCTAAAAATTTCTGAAATTTTTAGTAGCTTAAAATAAAAGTGAACCAAACTCAACAAAATTGATAGCAACTACTCCTACAGGTGTCTAGAGGCCATATCATGCATTAGAACTACTTTTGACCACATAAATTTGACATGCAATCTCAAGAACAGGGTCACCTAAGCAGCAAAAATTTGCAATAAATAAAGCGCTAGAACAAAAACTAATTGGACCATTGGAGGAGTCACATACCGAAGAACAATCCCCCAAAGCAGTTTTGTGAATGGAGCTTTGAGCAAGGAGATCGAAAATGGCAGCAAGATGAGCTAGAACTCAGGTTTGAGCTGGTGGGTGATTTTTTCTGGAGGAAGACGAAGTGTGTGGGTGCAAGAATAAGTGGAGGGGACCCACGTGGGGTCCATGAGGCAGGGGGCGTGCCCAGGGGGTGGGCGCGCCCTCCACCCTCGTGGGCACATGGTGGGCCCCCCTGAGGTGTTCTCAGTGCCAATAATTCTTAAATATTCTGGAAAAAAAATCATATTTCATTTTCAGGGCATTTGGAGAACTTTTATTTTCGGGGTATCTTTTATTGCAAGGGTAATTCAGAAAACAAACAGAAAAATACTATTTTTACTTTATTTAATATAAATAACAGAAAGTAAAAAGAGGGTACAGAAAGTTGTGCTTTCTAACTTCATCCATCTCATGCTCATCAAAAGGAATCCACTAACAAGGTTGATCAAGTCTTGTTAACAAACTCATTCCGAATCGCATGAAACCGGAGAAATTTTGAATAACACTAGGTTACCTCAACGGGGATATGCACATCCCCAACAATAAGAATATCATATTTCTTCTTGACAGTAGGAAGAGGAAATTCAAAACCTCCAATAGTGATTGTTGAAAATTTTCCAATAGAATTGATACTGTGGACTTGAGGTTGTTTCCTCGGAAAGTGTACCGTATGCTCATTACCATTAACATGAAAAGTGGCATTGCCTTTGTTGCAATCAATAACAGCCCCTGCAGTATTCAAAAAGGGTCTACCAAGGATAATCGACATACTATCGTCCTCGGGAATATCAAGAATAACAAAGTTCGTTAAAATAGTAACATTTGCAACCAAAACAGGCACATCCTCGCAAATACCGACATGTATAGCAGTTGATTTATCGGCCATTTGCAAAGATATTTTAGTAGGTATCAACTTATTCAAATCGATTCTACGATATAAAGAGAGGCATAACACTAACACCGGCTCCAAGATCACATAAAGCAGTTTTAACATAGTTCCTTTTGATGGAGCATGGTATAGTTGGTACTCCTGGATCTCCAAGTTTCTTTGGTGTTCCACCCTTAAAAGTGTAATTAGCAAGCATGGTGGAAATTTCAACTTCCGGTATCTTTCTTTTATTAGTAACAATATCTTTCATATACTTAGCATAAGGATTCATTTCAAGCATATCAGTCAAACGCATACGCAAAAAGATAGGTCTAATTATTTCAGCAAAACGCTCAAAATCCTCATCATACTTTTTCTTGGATGGTTTAGGAGGAAAAGGCATGGGTTTCTGAACCCATGGTTCTCTTTCTTTACCATGCTTCCTAGCAACGAAGTCTCTCTTATCATAAGGTTGATTCTTTGATTGTGGGTTATCAAGATCAACAACAGGTTCAATCTCTACATCATTATCATTGCTAGGTTGAGCATCAACATGAACATCATCATTAACATTATCACTAGGTTCATGTTCATTACCAGATTGTGTCTCAGGATCAGAAATAGAAATATCATTGGGATTCTCAGGTGTGTCAACATCAGGTTCACTAGAAGCATGCAAAGTCCTATAATTTTTCTTTTTCTTCTTCTTAGGAGAACTAGGTGCATCAATATTAGTTCTCTGAGAATCTTGCTCAATTCTCTTAGGGTGTCCCTCAGGATACAAAGGTTCCTGAGTCATTTTACCCCCTCTAGTCATAACTCTAACAACACTATCATTTTTCTTATTATTTAATGCATTGACAAAATCATTCTGAGCCTTAAGTACTTGTTCTACTTGAGTGGTAACCATAGAAGCATGTTCACTAATGAATTTAAGTTCACCTTTAACTCTAGACATATAATCACTCAAGTGTTCAATCATATAAGCATTGCGTTTCAATTGTCTACCAACATAAGCATTGAAGTCTTCTTGCCTAACCATAAAGTCATCAAACTCATCCAAGCATTGGCTAGCAAACTTAGTAGATGGGATTTCACATTTATCAAATCTATAGAGAGAATTTACCTTTACTACTTGTGTCGGGTTATCAAGACCATGTATTTCTTCAATAGGTGGCAAATTCTTAACATCTTCAGCTTTAATACCTTTTTATTTCATAGATTTCTTTGCCTCTTGCATATCTTCAGGACTGAGAAATAGAATACCTCTTTTGTTCGGAGTTGGCTTAGGAGTTGGTTCAGGAAGTGTACAATCATTTTCATTACTCAACATATTATTCAATAGCAATTCAACTTGATCAATAGTTCTTTCCCTGAAAACACAACCAGCACAACTATCCAGGTGGTCTCTGGAAGCATCGGTTAGTCCATTATAAAATATATCAAGCCTTTCATTTTTCTTGAGAGGATGATCAGGCAAAGCATTAAGTAATTGGAGAAGCCTCCCCCAAGCTTGTGGGAGACTCTCTTCTTCAATTTGCACAAAATTATATATTTCCCTTAAGGCAGCTTGTTTCTTATGAGTGGGGAAATATTTAGCAGGGAAGTAATAAATCATATCCTAGTGACTGCGCACACAACCAAGGTCAAGAGAATTAAACCATGTTTTAGCATCACCCTTTAATGAGAACGGAAATAACTTAAGGATAAAGTAATAGCGAGTTTTCTCATCATTAGCGAACATGGTGGCTATATCATTTAATTTAGTAAGATGTGCCACAACAGTTTGAGATTCATAGCCATAAAAAGGATCAGATTCAACCAAAGTAATTAACTCAGGATTGACAGAGAAATCATAATCCTTATCAGTAATAAAGATAGGTGAAGTAGCAAAAGCAGGGTCATATTTCATTCTAGCATTCAAGAATTTTTCTTTAAGCTTAGCTAATAATTTCTTAAGATCAGATCTATCATTGCAAGCTAAGAAGTCTCTAGCAGTTTCTTCAGCCATAACATAACCCTCAGGCACAATAGGCAATTCATATCTAGGGGGAGAATCTTCATCATCGCTTTCATCAATATTATCAGTTTCAATAATTTCATTCTCTCTAACCCTAGTAAGTTGTTCATCAAGAAATTCACCTAGTGGCATAGTATTATCAAGCATAGAAGTAGTTTCATCATAAATATCATGCAAAGCAGAAGTGGCATCATCAATGACATGCGACATTTCATAATGAACAACAGGTGTAGGTGTTGCAAGTTTACTCAAAACATAAGGTGAATCAAGTGCAGAGCTAGATGGCAGTTCCTTACCTCCCCTCGTAGTTGAGGGAAAAATCTTGGTTCTTTGATATTTCAAGTTCTTCATAGTGACCAGCAGATATAAATCCCAAGTGACTCAAAGAATAGAGCTATGCTCCCCCGCAACGGCGCCAGAAAATAGTCTTGATAACCCACAAGTATAGGGGATCACAACAGTTTTCGAGGGTAGAGTATTCAACCCAAATTTATTGGTTCGACACAAGGGGAGCCAAAGAATATTCTCAAGTATTAGCAGATGAGTTGTCAATTCAACCACACCTAGAAACTTAATATCTGCAGCAAAGTATTTAGTAGAAAAGTAATATGATAGTAGTGGTAATGGTGGCAAAAGTAACGGTAGCAGTTTTGGTTTTATAGTGATTGTAACAGTAGCAACGGAAAAGTAAATAAGCGAAGAACAATATATGAAAAGCTCGTAGGCAATGGATCGGTGATGGATAATTATGTCGGATGTGATTCCTCATGCAATAGTTATAACATAGAGTGACACAAAACTAGCTCAAGTTCATCAATGTAATGTAGGCATGCATTCCGAATATAGTCATACGTGCTTATGGAAAAGAACTTGCATGACATCTTTTGTCCTACCCTCCCGTGGCAGCGGGGTCCTACTGTAAACTAAGGGATATTAAGGCCTCCTTTTAATAGAGTACCTGAGCAAAGCATTAACACTTAGTGAATACATGAACTCCTCAAACTACGGTCATCACCGGTAAGTATCCCGATTACTGTCACTTCGGGGTTAATGGATTATAACACATAATAGGTGACTATAGACTTGCAAAATAGGATCAAGAACTCACATATATTCATGAAAACACAATAGGTTCAGATCTGAAATTATGGCACTCGGGCCCTAGTGACAAGCATTAAGCATAACAAAGTCATAGCAACATCAATCTCAGAACATAGTGGATACTAGGGATCAAACCCTAACAAAACTAACTCGATTACATGATAAATCTCATCCAACCCATCACCGTCGAGCCTACGATGGAATTACTCACGCACGACGGTGAGCATCATGAAATTGGTGATGGAGGAAGGTTGATGATGATGATGGCGATAGATTCCCCTCTCCGGAGCCTCGAACGAACTCCAGTTCAGCCCTCCCGAGAGAGATTAGCGCTTGGCGGCGACTCCGTATCGTAAAACGCGATGAATCCTTCTCTCCTATTTTTTTATCCCCGAACAGGAATATATAGAGTTGGAGTTGAGGTCGGAGGAGCACCAGGGGGCCGACGAGGCAGGGGGGCGCGCCCAGGAGGTAGGCGCGCCCCCACCCTCGTGGACAGGGTGTGGGCCCCTGGCCTTGATTCTTTCGCCAGTATTTTATATATATTCCAAAAGTAATCTCCGTTGATTTTCAGGTCATTCCAAGAACTTTTATTTCTGCACAAAAATAACACCATGGCAATTCTGCAGAAAACAACGTCAGTCTGGGTTAGTTCCATTCAAATCATGCAAGTTAGAGTCCAAACCAAGGGCAAAAGTGTTTGTAAAAGTAGATACGATGGAGACGTATCATGCAACATGCTCATGTTTAAGTTGCTTGAAATTCATGATTTGGATTCTAAGGGAAATAATTTTTACGGGCGGAAAATACTTAGTGATAAAAGCATCTTTGCACTTATTCCAAGAATCAATACTATTGTGAGGCAAAGAAGAAAACCAAAATTTTGCATGTTCTCGCAAAGAAAACAGAAATAATTTCATCTTCACAACATCATTGTCGACATCTTTTTTCTTTTGCATATCGCATAATTCCATGAATGTGTTAAGATGGGACGCGGCATCCTCATTAGGAGTAGCAGAAAGTTGATCTTTCATAACAAGATTCAACAAAGCGGTATTAATATCACAAGATTCTGCACTAGTGGCGGGAGAAATCGGATTACCAATAAAATCATTGTTGTTGGTATTTGAAAAATCATACAACTTGGTGTTCTCTTGAGTCATTGTGACTATGCAACAAGAAAACGGCGAACGGAAAAGAGGGCGAATAAAATGACAAATTTTTGTGAAGTGGGGGAGAGGAAAATGAGAGGCAAATGCCAAATAATGTAAATTGCGAGGAGATGAGATTTGTGATTAGGAACCTGGTAGATGTTGATGATGTCTCCCCGGCAACAGCGCCAAAAATTCCTTTTGATGTCTGCTAGACTACGTCGGTATTTCCCCAAAGAGGAAGGGATAATGCAGCACAACGACGGTAGGTATTTCCCTCAATGATGAGACCAAGGTTATCGAACCAGTAGGAGAACCAAGCAACACTACGTAAACAACACCTGCACACAAAAGACAAATACCCGCAGCCCGACTTGTTAAAGGGGTTGTTAATCCCTTTCGGGCAATGACACCAGAAATTGGCAAACGGATGTGATAAAAATATGATCGATGGGATAAATAGATCTCGAATAAAATAAATTGCAGCAAGATATTTTTGTATTTTTGGTTTAATAGATCTGAAAATAAAATCAAAGGAAAATAGATCGCAAATGCAAATATATTAAAGAAGAGACCCGGGGCCGTAGATTTCACTAGTGGCTTCTCTCGAGAAAAATAGCAAACGGTGGGTAAACAAATTACCGTTGGGTAATTGATAGAACTTCAAATAATGATGACGATATCTAGGCAATGATCATTATATAGGAATCACGTCCAAGATTAGTAGACCGACCCCTGCATGCATCTACTACTATTACTCCACATATCGACCGCTATCCAACATGCATCTAGTGTATTAAGTTCATGGAGAAACGGAGTAATGCAATAAGAACGATGACATGATGTAGACAAGACCTATTTATGTAGAAATAGACCCCATCTTGTTATCCTTAATGGCAACGATACATACGAGTCGGTTCCCCTTCTGTCACTGGGATCAAGCACCGTAAGATCGAACCCATCACAAAGCACCTCTTCCCATTGCAAGATAAATAGATCAAGTTGGCCAAACAAAACCCAAATATCGGAGAAGAAATACGAGGCTATAAGCAATCATGCATATAAGAGATCAAAGAAGACTCAAATAACTTTCATGGAGAAAAAGATAGATCTGATCATAAACCCAAAGTTCATCGGATCCCAACAAACACACCGCAAAAAGAGTTACATCATATGGATCTCTGATACGTCTCCAATGTATCTATAATTTTTGATTGTTCCATGCTGTTATATTATCAATCTTGGATGTTTTATAATCATTTTATATCATTTTTTGGTACTAATCTATTGACATAGTGCCAAGTGCCAGTTGCTGTTTTTTCCATGTTTTTTACACCGCAGAAAATCAATATCAAATGGAGTCCAAATGCCACAAAACTTTATGGAGAATTTTTATGGGCCAGACGGAACACAACGGGCCCTGGCTGCGCCTGGGGGTCCCCGAGGGAGGCACAACCCACCAGGGTGCGCCAGGAGGCCTAGGCGCGCCCTGGTGGGTTGTGCCCACCTCGGGTGCCCCCAGACTGCCTCTTTGCTCTATAAATACCCTCAATATTCCAGAAACCCTAGGGGGTCGATGAAATATTGATCCAGCCACCGCAGAGTGCAAAACCACCATAACCAATCTAGACACCATCTCGGATGGGGTTCACCACCTCCATTGGTGCCTCTCCGATGATGCGTGAGTAGTTCTTTGTAGACCTTCTGGTCCGTAGTTAGTAGCTAGATGGCCTCATCAGTCTCTCTCTCTCTCTCTCTCTTGATTCTCAACACAATGGTCTCTTGGAGATCCATATGGTGTAACTCTTTTTGCGGTGTGTTTGTTGGGATCGATGAACTTTGAGTTTATGATTAGATCTATGTTTTTATATCCATGAAAGTATTTGGGTTTCTTTGATCTCTTTTATGAATGATTTCCTATAGCCTCATATTTCTTATCTGATATTTGGGTTTTGTTTGGCCAACTTGATCTATTTATCTTGCAATGGGAAGAGGTGCTTTGTAGTGGGTTCGATCTTACGGTGCTTGATCCCAGTGACAGAAAGGGAACCGACACGTATGTATCGTTGCTACTAAGGATAAAACGATGGGGTCTATCTCTACATAGATAGATCTTGTCTACATCATGTCATCATTCTTATTGCATTACTCCGTTTCTCCATGGACTTAATACACTAGATGCATGCTGGATAGCGGTTGATGTGTGGAGTAATAGTAGTAGATGCAGGCATGAGTCGGTCTACTAATCTTGGACGTGATGCCTATGTAATGATCATTGCCTGGATATCTCCATGAGTATTTGAAGTTCTAACAATTGCCCAACAGTAATTTGTTCACCCACTGCTTTGCTATTTTTCTCGAGAGAATCCACTAGTGAAATCTACGGCCCCGGGTCTCTTTCTCATTTTATTTCCCTTTGCGATCTACTTTTATTTGCATTTATTTTTAGATCTATTAATCCAAAAACCCAAAAATACTTTGCTGCACTTTATTTTATTTGTGATCTATTTATCCAATCTATTACAACTTTTTCCCGTCACGCACCAATTTCTTGCACCATTACCCGAAAGGGATTGACAACCCCTTTAACACGTCGGGTTGCGAGGATTTGTTATCTGTGTGCAGGGGCTGTTTATGTTGTGTTGCTTCGTTCTCTTACTGGTTCGATAAACTTGGTTTCATATCTGAGGGAAATACCAACCGCCACTGTGCTGCATCATCCCTTCCTCTTTGGGGAAATACCGACGTAGCTTCAAGCGACATCAAAAGGAATTTCTGGCGCTGTTGCCGGGGAGGATCTTCAACATATAGTAGGTTCCTAATCACAAATCTCATCTCCTTGCAATTTACATTATTTGCCATTTTCCTCTCCCCCACTTCAAAAAAAATTGCCGTTTTACTCGCCCCTCTTTTTTATTCGCCTTTTTGCCAGATCTATTAGTGTTCTGGCTTTCTAGTCATAATGGCTAGCGTGCCTACTCCTCCTTTGTCACCATATTTTCAAGTGCTTTACTTTAAGCAAAGACAAGGAGAAAATTTGAAAGATGCTTGGTATAGCCTTATGTAATCGTATCGTATTTACAATTTAAAGGGGGACGCTAAGGTTTTGCTTCATAATTTTTACACAGGATTGGCTTTGCATCATAGACAACTCCTAGATTTGGCCGCTAAAGGGAATTTTATTGAGCTTGATGCCAATGCTACCTATGAAATCTTAGAAGGAATTTTGGGGATTCCGCCTCAAAAGAAGGGGTTGAATTTCACCCCAAAGGGAGTTCAAATGCTGGACAAACTTGGTGATTTGCATAAACACATGGTTGAATTACAAAAATATAACAAACCCCTCAAACACCTCAATGGTAGTATCAATCGCATGAATACCTTGATTACTCTTTGCAACAAGTGATTAGATATTTTGGATCTAAATATGGTTTATTTTCCGGAAAATTTAGGGAAGTGTAAAGAGCCTCCCGGGTTTGAGAAAACCCTTACAAAAGTTGCCAAAACTTTGGAAGACAAAACTTAGATCCTTGCTTTATGCCTAGCTAAGGGCGTAAAACTATAATGCTTGTTGGGAGGCAACCCAATGAATAATTTTTTTTTGTTTTTTGCTTCCTGTTTTTGAGTGTTAGCACAATTATAATACTGTTATGATTGTGTTTTTAATGTTTTAATTAGTGTTTGTGCCAAGTAAAGCCTTTAGAATCTTCTTGTGTGATAGTTGTTTGATCTTGCTGAAAAAAATAGAAACTTTTGCACTGACGAAAATAATTATCATTTTCACCAGAGCGATAAAATACACATTCCACTTGTAGTAGATCAATATATAAATTGCTCAGGTCGCCCTAATTTTTTAGAATTTTTGGAGTTACAGAATTATTCGAAATGGTTAGATTACTACAGACTGTTATGTTTTGACAGATTCTGTTTTCTTTGTGTTGTGTGCTTATTTTGATGGCTCTATGGTTTTCTTTGATGAGTTTTTTCCATATAAAAGTTGGAATACAGTAGATATAATACAAGAACAATGTATGAATTGGTTTGATACATCACTTATAGTAGTGATTTATTATTCTTATACTAACGGATCTCACGAAGGTTTTGTTGAGTTTTGTGTGATTGAAGTTTTCAAGTTTTGGGTTATCTTACGATGGATGAAGGAATAAGGAGTAGAAGAGCCTAAGATTGGGGATTCCCCGGCGTCCCAATCTATTATCCAAAAATGAGCAACGAACTAAGCTTGGGGATGCCCCCGAGTGGCATCCCCTCTTTCTTCTAACAACCATCGGTATTTTACTCGAAACTTTATTTTTATTCGTCACATACTATGTGTTTTGCTTGGAGTGTCTTGTATGATATGAGTATTTGCTTGTTTTATTTTGTGTTTCAAGTCTTGATCCCTTGCTGGACACACCTATTTGAGAGAGCCAAAATTATGTCATGACTTGTTAGAATTGCTCTCTATGCTTCACTTAAATTTTTATGAGCTATGGACTTGCTCTAGTGCTTCACTTATATCTTTTTGAGCACGGTGTGCTTAGTATTTTTGAAGAAATGCTCTCTTGCTTCACTTAGATTTATTTGAGAGTTAGTAAAATTTTCAAGAAATTCTCTCTTACTTCACTTAAATCAATTTGAGAGAAAGAAATATTATGCTCATGATCTTCACTTATATTTGTTTGAGCTTATGAAAAGCAACACATGAAAATTAGTCCCAAAGTGATAGATATCCAAGAAGGATATAATAAAAACTTTCATGAAGATCATTGGACAAAATAAAATTGATTCTTAGTAATAGTTTTGAGATATGATGATGTGATATGTGAGTCATCTTGATAAGTAATTATGCTTTAGTAAGAATATTGGCGTTAAGGTTTGTGATTCCCTATGCAAGTGCGAAAGTCAATAATTATGCAATGAAATTATATCCTACTTATGGTGCATTATTTGGTGTTAGTTATAATTAATGCTCGCTTATGAGATTATTCGTTTCTTGGTTGGTCGCTTCTCAATCTTTTGCTAGCCTTCATTTTGCACTAAGTATGATCACTACTTGTCCATCCAATAACCTTTAAACCAGTTTTGCCACATGAGTCCACTATATCTACCTATATGCGGTATTCTTTTTCCATTCTAAGCAAATTTGCATGTGCCATCTCTAATTTTCAAAATAAACTTCTCTTTTGTGTGTTCGTTTCGCTCGCGGAGCGGTGAGGGGTGGCTAATATTTTCCATGCTAGATGTGTTATTCTCACGATGAGTGTTTATTCACTTGTCATTGCACAAGAGTAAGGCAAAGGTATTAGGGATGCCCAGTACCGAAATGCAAAAAAATGAGTTTACTTTATGTTGTCAAATAGTAAATTCCTTGGAAAGTGTTGGTATGGAGGGCACCCGTGGATACAGTTAGCCATGGAAAGTGAAAGTATGGTGGAAAAAGGAATAAACTTTATTTTCTATTTGGGAACGGCCTATTAAAGGAAATATGCCCTAGAGGCAATAATAAATTTGTTATTTATATTTCCTTATATCATGATAAATGTGTATTATTCATGCTAGAATTGTATTAACCGGAAACTTAGTACATGTGTGAATACATAAGACAAACAGAGTGTCCCTAGTATGCCTCTACTTGACTAGCTCGTTAATCAAAGATGGTTAAGTTTCCTAGCCACAGACATGTGTTGTCATTTGATGAACAAGATCACATCATTAAAGAATTATGTGATGGACAAGACCCATCCGTTAGCTTAGCACTATGATCGTTTAGTTTATTGCTATTGCTTTCTTCATGACTTATACATGTTCTTATGACTATGAGATTATGCAACTCCCGAATACCGGAGGAACACTTAGTGTGCTATCAAACGTCACAATATAACTGGGTGATTATAAAGATGCTCTACAGGTGTCTCCGATGGTGTTTGTTGAGTTGGCATAGATCAAGATTAGGATTTGTCACTCTGAATGTCGGAGAGGTATCTTTGGGCTCTCTTGGTAATGCTCATCACTATAAGCCTTGCAAGCAATGTGACTAATGAGTTAGTTACAGGATGATGCATTACGGAACGAGTAAAGAGACTTGCAAGTGACGAGATTGAACTAGGTATGACGATACCGACGATCGAATCTAGGGCAAGTAACATATTGATGACAAAGGGAATAATGTATGTTGTTATGCAGTTTGACCGATAAATATCTTCGTAGAGTATGTAGGATCCAATATGAGCATCCAGGTTCCGCTATTAGTTATTGACAGGAAATGTGTCTCCGTCATGTCTACATAGTTCTAGAACCCATAGGGTCCGCACGCTTAACGTTCGATGACAATTTGTATTATGAGTTTATGTGATTTGATGACCGAAGGTTGTTCTAAGTCCCGGATGAGATCACGGACATGACGAGGAGCCTCGGAATGGATGATACACAAAGATTGATATATTGGACCATGTTATTCGGGCACTGGAAGTGTTCCGGATAGTTTTGTGTAAAAACGGAGTGCCGGAGGAGTTACCGGAACCCCTCGGGGGAACTAATGGGCCACCATGAGACTTGTTGGAGAGAGAGGAGGGCAGGCAGGGCAGGCCGCCCCCCTTGTAGTCCGAATTGGACAAGGGAAGGGGGAGGGGCGCCCCCCTTTCCTACTCCATCTCCCTCTCCTTCCTTCCCCTCTCTTCCTTGTGGAGGAATCCTACTAGGATTGGTAATCCTAGCAGGACTCCCTCTCCTTGGGCACGCCCCTAGGGCCGGCCGGCCTCCCCCTCCCTCCTTTATATACGGGGCAGGGGGCACCCTAGAACACACAAGTTGATCTTTTAACTGTGTGCGGTGCCCCCCTCCACAGTTACACACCTCGGTCATATCGTTGTAGTGCTTAGGCAAAGCCCTGTGTTTGGTAACTTCATCATCACCGTCACCACACCGTCGTGCTGACAGAACTCTCCCTCGGCCTCAACTGGATCAAGAGTTCAAGGGACGTCATTGAGCTAAACGTGTGCCGATTGCGGAGGTGCCGTGCGTTTGGTACTTGGATCGGTTGGATCGCGAAGACGTTCGACTACATCAACCGCGTTACTAAACGCTTCCGCTTTTGGTCTACGAGGGTACTTAGACACACTTTCCCCTCTAGTTGCTATGCATGTCCGATATAGATCTTGCGTGATCGTACGTAATTTTTTTGAAATACTGCGTTCCCCAACAGTGGCATCCGAGCCAGGTCTATGCGTAGATGTTATATGCACGAGTAGAACACAATGAGTTGCGGGCGATAATAGTCATACTGCTTACCAGCATGTCTTACTTTGATTCAGTGGTATTGTTGGATGAAGCGGCCCAGACCAACATTACATGACCGCGTTCATGAGACTGGTTCTACCAACGTGCTTCGCACACAGGTGGCTAGTGGGTGTCTGTTTATCCAACTTTAGTTGAATCGAGTTTGACTACGCCCGATCCTTGATGAAGGTCAAAACAACACACTTGACGAAAAATCATTGTGGTTTTGATGCGTAGGTAAGAACGGTTCTTGCTAGAAGCCCGTAGCAGCCACGTAAAACTTGCAACAACAAAGTAGAGGACGTCCAACTTGTTTTTGCAGGGCTTGCTATGATGTGATATGGTCAAGACGTGATGATATATAAATTGTTGTATGAGATGATCATGATTTGTAACAGTTATCGACAACTAGAAGGAGCCATATGGTTGTCCCTTTATT
The DNA here is from genome assembly GCF_018294505.1 of Triticum aestivum. NCBI lineage: Eukaryota > Viridiplantae > Streptophyta > Magnoliopsida > Poales > Poaceae > Triticum > Triticum aestivum. Next base: position 602,571,986 of record NC_057797.1, on the reverse strand, counting down.
GTATGAAATGCAATCGCCATGTAATTGCTTTACTTTATCACTAAGCGGTATGATACGTCCATTTTGCATCATGCTTTTATATTGATATTTATTGCATTATGGGCTATTATTACACATTATGTCACAATACTTATGTCTTTTCTCTCTTATTTTACAAGGTTTACATGAAGAGGGAGAATGCCGGTAGCTGGAATTCTGGGCTAGAAAAGGAGAAAATATTAGAGACCTATTCTGCGCAACTCCAAAAGTCCTGAAACTCCATGAAAGTCAGTTTTGGAATATATAAAAAATATTGGGAGAAGGAAGCACCAGAGGGGGGCCACCCACCATCCATGAGGGTGGAGGGCGCGCCCTACCCCCTGGGCGCCCCTTCCTCGTGGGCCACCTGGAAGCCCCCCAATACCCATCTTCTAGTGTAAGGTTTGTTTTGCCCTGGAAAAAATAATAAGGAAGCTTTCGGGATGAAGCGCCACCGTATCGAGGTGGAACCTTGGCGGAACCAATCTAGGGCTCCGGCGAAGCTGTTCTTTGGGAGAAACACCCGTCCGGGAGGGGGAAAGCGTCACCATCGTCATCACCATCAATCCTCTCATCAGGAGGGGGTCAATCTCCACCAACATCTTCACCAGCACCATCTCCTCTCAAACCCTAGTTCATCTCTTGTATCCGATCTTTGTATCAAAACCTCAGATTGGTACCTCTGGGTTGCTAGTAGTGTTGATTACTCCTTGTAGTTGATGCTAGTTGGTTTATTCGATGGAAGATTATATGTTCAGATCCTTTATGCATATTAATACGCCTCTGATTATGAACATGAATATGATTTGTGAGTAGTTACGTTTGTTTCTAAGGACATGGGAGAAGTCTTGCTATAAGTAGTCAGGTGAATTTGGTATTCGTTCGATATTTTGATGAGATGTATGTTGTGTTTCCTCTAGTGGTGTTATCTGAACGTCGACTACATGACACTTCACCATTGTTTGGGCCTAGGGGAAGTCATTGGGAAGTAATAAGTAGATGATGGGTTGCCAGAGTGACAAAAGCTTAAACCCTAGTTTATGCGTTGCTTTGTAAGGGGCTTATTTGGATCCATATGATTCATGCTATGGCTAGGTTTACCTTAATTCTTCTTTCGTAGTTGCGGATGCTTGCGAGGGGGGTTAATCATAAGTGGGATGCTTGTTCAAGGAAGGGCAGTACCCAAGCACCAGTCCACCCACAAATCCAATTATCAAAGCAACAAACGCGAATCATATGAGCGTGATGAAAACTAGCTTGACGATTGTCGGTGTCAAAACCGGCGGATCTCGGGTAGGGGTCCCGAACTGTGCATCTAGGCCGGATGGTAACAGGAGGCAAGGGACACGAAGTTTTACCCAGGTTTGGGCCCTCTCGATGGAGGTAAAACCCTACGTCCTGCTTGATTAATATTGATGATATGGGTAGTACAAGAGTAGATCTACCACGAGATCGGAGAGGCTAAACCCTAGAAGCTAGTCTATGGTATGATTGTTGTTGTGTATGTTGTCCTACGGACTAAAACCCTCCGGTTTATATAGACACCGGAGAGGGTTAGGGTTACACAAAGTCGGTTACAATGGTAGGAGATCTGCATATCCGTATCGCCAAGCTTGCCTTCCACGCCAAGGAAAGTCCTTTCCGGACACGGGACGAAGTCTTCAATCTTGTATCTTCATAGTCCAGGAGTCCGACTGAAGGTATAGTCCGGCCATCCGGACACCCCCTAATCCAGGACTCCCTCAGTAGCCCCTGAACCAGGCTTCAATGATGACGAGTCCAGCGCGCAGATTGTCTTCGGCATTGCAAGGCGGGTTCCTCCTCCAAGTACTTCATAGAAGATTTTGAACACAAAGATAGGGTCTGGCTCTGCAAAATAAGTTTCCACATATTGCCATAGAGAGAATAAAATTTACACAAATCTAATCTGCTGATGTATTCCGTAGTGTGACACACCACGGCCAAGCCTTTATCCGAGTCGTTTCATTATCCCACCTCAACGCGTCATGCGAGGCGGTTTCCTTGGCACGTCTTGTTAAAGCAGAGATCGTGTCCCCTTATTCTAGGATTCTCATCAATACGGGCGTGGGTAACCCAACTGCACCATTGATTACGGCGCTTGGAGATAAGCGAGTTTTACCAGGCTGGTGGGGACACATAGTTGCGTCCACCCATATAAGGGGATAATGACCCACCTTTTCACCTACGCCTTCTTCCTCCCTTGCTTATCCATTCTCGCGCACTCGAGCTCCAGTGCCCAAGTCTGCACTCCCCACCTCAACCTTCTCCAGCCATGTCCAGAGCGGGAGGCAAGTGGATGGTCTCCTCCATCACACAGGGACACATCAAAAAACTGAGGAAGGCCGGATACTTGTCTAACAACATTGCGTACCGGCTTCCCGAAAAGGGGCAGCTCATCCCCACTCCTAGGCCCCATGAGAGGGTGGTGTTCCTCCCCCATTTCCTCTGTGGACTGGGCTTCCCTCTTCACCCATTTGTCCGGGGGCTCATATTCTACTATGGCCTGGATTTCCACGATCTGACCCCAAACTTTGTCCTCAACATCTCGGCGTTTATCGTCATGTGCGAGGCTTTCCTCCGCATCCGCCCCCATTTTGGCCTATGGCTCAAGAATTTCAATGTCAAGCCGAAGGTGGTGCGCGGCAACCAGGCAGAGTGCGGAGGCGCCATGGTGGGCAAGATGGCCGACGTCTTATGGCTCGAGGGCTCCTTTGTGGACACCCTGAAGGGGTGGCAATCGGGGTGGTTTTACATCACCGAGCCGCGCGACCCCGAATGGGTCGTAGCCCCTGGGTTTCGATCCGGACCCCCTACGCGGCTCACCTACTGGAAGGAGACAGGCCTATCGTGGGGTAAAAAAGGAGAGCTGACCGGACTCCAAACATGCGTCCAAACCCTGGTGGACAAGAAGCTCAAACTTGTCAATGTAGTCCAGGTTATGCTCATCCGCCTGATCCTCCTGTGTCAACAACGGGCTTTCAACCTGTGGGAGCTCGACCCGGCGCGGCACCAAACTCTGAGCAGGCTCTTCCACACGACGTACGAAGATGCCTGGAAGGTGCTTTTCAAGGGCGCCGAGGCCCCCGCATCCGCCTCCAGCGGGAGGAGAGAAGAAATGGAAGGCCGCCCTCTCTGGGGAGGCCGGAGGGTCCAAGAAGGGGAAAACCCTTCCTCCGGACTACTCCACCGATGCCGACGACGGCGGAGAGGAGTGGCCGCCCAGGGCCAAGCCCCTGGCAAAATCGTAAGTATCCGGATACCAGAGTAATTCATAGTATTCGTTTATTGCACAGCTTTCCCTTATGTCGAATATGTTTATGCATCCCACCCAAAGACCGGCTCGACGCGTTGTCGAGCGGCTCACTGGACTCGTCGGATGTGAACTCGCTTCCGACGGCTTCCTCCCCCGTCCTACGGACGACACCGAAGTGTTGTCCCAATAGGTTCGAAGCCGGGAGGAGGTGGTCCTGGAGGCGCCGCAAGGTGACCTCCCAGACTCCAGGAGTAAAGGGGATGAAACCCCCCAGGGCTCCAAGTCTGTCTCTAGGCCGGACACCGCTCTGGAACCTTCAAAGGTTCCAGAGTCCGGCGGGGGACCTCCTTCCAAGAGGAGCAAGCCCACCGTGCCGGTGACCCCCGTCCAACCGGAGGCGCCGGACAATCTGTTGGAGGCGCTCCAAGGCGCCTCCATCGACGAGGAGCACCGCACCATTATGAGGGCGGTGGTCTAGAAGGTTTAGTCCGCCAAGAGCGGACTGGCTGAAGCTTGTACTAGCCTTTTAACAGGCTTTGAGGTAAGTAAAGAATGTGTAAATAATATTACCGCATAGACAGTAGCCCCTGATGCTCTGTTTGGCGTTCGGGAAGAAAAGCCGAATAGAGGATCAAATAAAATTCGCAGGAGTCTAACAAAAAGGAGTCAATATGCGTATGCAGGCTCCTCTGCTTGCATCTGCCGCACTGACTGCGGAAGTGGACACGCTAAAGCAGAACCTCGAGCGGTCCGAGCAAGAGCTCGGGCATGCCAAGAAGCAGCTCGAGGACAATGAAGGTAAGAAATACCTTGTTTAAATATATATAAAAAGGTGCAATTGCAAAAAATGACAGGATTATTATGGCTATTGTAGGGGCCACGTCTGAGGTGGCGACCCTTAAGCAAGCGTTGGTCGAGGCCGAGAAGAGGGCAGCCATGGAGCACACCGAGCGGGAGAAGTATGAGGCCAAGGTTGGCAAGGTACGGCAAGAGCTCCAGACTCTCATGGAAAAACATGACAGTTTGGAGCTTGACTCAAAGACGCGAGCGTCCGAGCTCGCGGTGGCTATTGAAAATGCCAAGTCTGCCAAGGCCGAATCCCAGAAGACCCTCCAGGAGTTGGATAAGGTGAAGAAGATAGCGGCGGGTAAGGCATTCTTTATGCAAAGCAAACACATAAACGTGAGTTACTTGTTACTTACCCGAATCCGGAGCTCTCCAGGAGCATTCGCAGATCTTCCCCGGAGTGTGTCCGATGCCGCCACATTCTATCGAGCCGAGGAGGGCAGCTCGACAGAGAAGGTGTTCTGGTCTCAGTATGCTGAGGCCAGACACCCCGTGCCCCTGAGCGACCAACTGAAGCAACTGGTCGAGCTCCACAAGGCGGCCGAACAGGCCATGAAGGGCCTCATAGTTCGGCTGTGGCCTGGAGGGGCTCTGCCTGGGAGCTATTTTGGGCTGATGCGGCGGCTGGTGAAGGCCTGTCCAAGGCTCGAAGTCATCAAGCGCTCCGTCTGCATTGAAGGTGCCCGTAGGGCCCTTGCCCGTGCTAAGGTGCACTGGGGCAAGCTGGATGCTGAGAAGCTTGTGAAGGACGGGCCACCGCCGGGGAAAGAGCATCGCAAGCCCGAGAATTATTATAAGGATGTTCTGAAGGGTGCCTGCCTTGCAGCGGATGAATGTTCTAGGGATGTAATTTTTGAGTGAAACTTGCTTGTTTTGTCCTGTGCGCTGAAAACTTGTTCATATGCGCTAAGCAATGCTGTTGGAATTTAAAATATTACCTTCTATGCGGCTGTTTATCAATTTTGAGAGATGGCAAGTCGTCGGCTTCTGCCCCCGTGCCGTTAGTGCTGGGGTGTTCGGGGATAAAACTGAGCGCTCTTTTTCCCATGTTTGGGTCCGTCAAGGGAGGCGCTCAGCCCAACGAACAAGGCAATCAGACTATTATGCGTGAACACTCTCACTTAGCCATAGAATTCTATAATTTTAAATTTCGGCGAAGCCCCTAGTATTCGGAGGACCGAGTTCGGGGCGCTATCCACGCCTTAGCCGGACATAGCCGGCTCCTCGCTCTAAGCGGCATAAGTTGTTAGGGACTCGAAAAACCTCTCGAACAGCGACCAGCTCTCGCTTCATCATGACAGTCAGTTTTAGCTTTCTCCACTAAGGTGCTCGACCCAGCTCAACTGGGGCACAATCGCAGTGGTTCTCCTAGTGCTACCTTAGCCGATGTAGCGGAACGTAAGGCACCAAAATATAGGAGCCGGGTAAACCCAACTATTGACCCAAGACATGATTCGGAGCCAATGCATATAATGCTATAAGTTCAGGGTGCCGCACTTGTTAAAGTGTTCGGACTTCTCACACCATATTGAGGGGTACTAAAGCCCCTGGCGTATTTAGGCCGTACCAAAGTGTACGGGTGCAATATGTCGTTAAGGAACACACACACACACACACACACACACACACACACACACACATATATATATATATATATATATATATATATATATATATATATATATAAGAGTAATGCAAAAATAGACAAAAGCTATGCACTGTTTATTAAAGAGGGCTGCGATCAAAGCAGAACGATACAAATAATGCGATAAGCATAAGGTTGGACTATGTAACATGTCCGTTCCAGGGGCAAGCTGTGGAATAGTATGCGAAACAGGTATACTGCTTGTTAGAGACCACCTGGGAGTTCCATAATGCGGCGTGGCTTGTCTGCTTCCCTGGTTCTTGCATCGTTTGTGCGGCAATTGAACTGCCGAACAGGCCTTCCGAAGAGTGGAGTCCTAAAAGTAAGAGAAAATTAAAAAATCGGTAGCCCTTGGTGCGGTTTAAGCCGTGTTTTGGGCATGCTGTGATGGTGCCCCTCCCCCTGTACCCATGGTATTTCTAGAGCGTTGTTATGTACGCGAAGTACTGGTGTCGCATTTTTGCGAGGGCTGGGGTTGGGGCCGCATTGCTACACCTGCTCGGATCATGCCAGACAGTCTTGTTGTAGGTTACTCCGTGCGCGCTTGACGGTGTCCGGTCGTTTAATGGCCGGACTGGAGAACTGCCTGGAGAGGCTGCTTTGTACTTCCGCTGCAAGGGCTGCCGTGTGCTCCTCCGTTCGAAGGGAGCGTTCGGTGTTTCCATTGACCGTAATTGCTCCTCGAGGGCCTGGCATCTTGAGCTTAAGATATGCGTAGTGCGGTACCGCATTGAACTTGGCGAATGCGGTTCGCCCGAGCAGTGCGTGATAGCCACTGCGGAATGGGACTATGTCGAAGATTAACTCCTCGCTTCGGAAATTATCCGGAGATCCGAAGACCACTTCAAGTGTGACTGAGCCTGTACAGTTGCCCTCTACACCTGGTATTACGCCTTTAAAGGTCGTTTTGGTGGGCTTAATCCTCGAGGGGTCTATGCCCATTTTCCACACTGTATCCTGGTAAAGTAGGTTCAATATGCTGCCGCCGTCCATAAGGACTCTAGTGAGATGAAATCCGTCAATAATTGGGTCTAGAACCAATGCGGCGAATCCGCCATGACAGATGCTAGTGGGATGGTCCCTTCGATCAAAGGTGATCGGGCAGGAGGACCATGGGTTGAACTTTGGGGCGACTGGCTGTACCGCGTATACGTCCCTTAACACGTGCTTCCACTCCCTTTTGGGGACGTGGGTTGCGTATATCATGTTCACCGTCTGCACTTGTGGGGGGAAAACCCTTCTATCCACTGTTGTTCTGCGGCCGGGGCTCCTCGTCGTCATCGCTATGCAACCCCTTGTCTTCATTTTCGGCGTTTAACTTGCCTGCCTGCTTGAACACCCAACAATCCCTGTTGGTGTGATTGGCCGACTTTTCGGGGGTGCCATGTATCTCGCACAAGTGGTCGAGTATTCGGTCCAAACTGGACGGGCCCCTAGGATTCCTTTTGAATGGCTTTTTCCGCTGACCGGATTTAGAGCCTCTGAATCTGGCATTAACTATCGTATCCTTAGCATTGTCGCTGTTAATGCGGCGCTTCTGCTTGTTGCAACGCGACCTGCCACTACTGTCCCTGGTATCCGAATTACCAGGGTTCTTGGTCATATTGTTGCTACAAGCAAGCCAGCTGTCTTCTCCCGTGCAAAAGCGGGTCATGAGTGTCGTGAGTGCTGCCATAGACTTCAGCTTTTCTTGTCCAAGGTGCCGGGTAAGCCACTTGTCACGGATATTGTTCTTGAAGGCTGCTAGGGCCTTAGCGTCCGGACAGTCGACTATTTGATTTTTCTTTGTTAGGAACCGTGTCCAGAATTGCCTGGCCGATTCCTCTGGCTGCTGAATTGCGTGACTTAGGTCATCGGCGTCTGGGGGTCACACATAAGTGCCCTGGAAATTGTCGAGGAATGCGGCTTCCAGGTCCTCCCAACAACTGATTGATCCTGTTGGCAAGCTGTTAAGCCAATGCCGAGCTGTTCCTTTAAGCTTGAGTGGGAGGTATTTGATGGCGTGGAAATCATCGTAGCGGGCCATGTGGATATGAAGGAGATAATCCTCGATCCATATCGGAGGATCTGTTGTGCCATCATATGATTCGATATTTACGGGTTTGAAACCCTCGGGGATTTGATGATCCATTATTTCGTCTGTGAAGCATAGTGGGTGTGCGGCGCCTCTGTACTGGGCTATATCACGATGTAGCTCCAATGAGCTTTGTCTATTGTGTTCGGCCCTGCCGAATTTGTGGCCAGCGTGACGGTTACCGTCTCGAGCCGTGGGGCGCCCACGCAATCTGTAGATCGATCTTGTTTGCCTTGCCTTGTCCTCCAACATATCTCGTAAGTCCGGCGCATATTCCCGTGCCTTGGTACGGGGTGCGGCTTGAGTGGAGGGCCGAGAGGTCTCTCTGTCACGGCCACGAGGTGGCCGGTCGGCCGCATCAAGTGCTTCCTCCTCTAATCGGGGTAGCAGCCTGCGCTTTGGGTAGCTCTTGGAGGGGTGTTCGAGTTTATGCTCTTCGGCCGCAAGGACTTCAGTCCATCTGTCGACTAGCAAATCTTGATCAGCTCTAAGTTGTTGCTGTTTTTTCTTGAGGCTTCTTGCCATGGCCATAAGCCTGCGTTGAAAACGCTCTTGCTCGATGGGATCCTCTGGCACGACGAATTCATCGTCGTCGAGTCTTGCCTCGTCTTCGGAGGGAGGCATATAATTATCGTCCTCGACCTCTCTGTCTGCCGCTCTCTCATAAGGGCTGGTTTCTCCATCCTCCTGTGCTAAATCTTGCTGGAGGGGGTTTTCTTTGGCACTTGCCGGAGTATTATTATCTCCCGTGCTGGATTCACCATATTTGTTTGGCGGGATTTTGAGCGGCGCCGCTGACGCCGGCGCTTAGGCTGCTTCTTGGAGGGGTCATCCTCCGTTGTTCCATCTCCATCTCCTTCTTTTGGGGTGTCCACCATGTATATGTCATATGACGAGGTGGCTTTCTAGGGCCTGATAGGCGCTGGTTCTTCATCGTCTCCTTCATCGGCGTCCATACCATCGATGTCTTCGGACTCGAAGTTGAGCATGTCGGTTAAGTCGTCGACAGTGGCTACAAAGTGGGTGGTGGGTGGGCTTTGTATTTCTTCATTGTCCGAATCCCAACCTTGCTGGTCGTAGTCCGGCCAGGGCTCTCCTGATAAAGAGAGAGACTTCAGTGTCTTCAGAATATCGCCGAAAGGCAAGTGCTGAAAGATGTCCGCGGCAGTAAACTCCATAATCGGCGCCCAATCGGATTCGATCGGCAGGGGCGCGGAGGGTTCGGAGTCCAGAGAGGAGTCCGGCTCCTTGGAGTCACGAGTCTCGCAGAGTGCGGGGTAGGTGTTCGGCTCAATCGCCGTTGGGATCGCAGCCCCCGTGGCGGTGTCCAACCACCCATCCTCGATCGGCGCAGTTGGCTCCGAATTAAGGGTCGAATCCGATGCGGGTGCGGCCTCCAGGGCACTATTCGGCGGCAGAGCTAGATCATGCTCGTCGTGACAGTGCGGCGCGCTCGGCAGTGGCTCGAATCCTTCGAAGATCAAGTCCCCGCGAATGTCAGTCGTGTAGTTTAAACTTCCAAATCCGATCTGAAGGCCAGGGGCATAGCTTTCGATCTGCTCCAGATGGCCAAGTGAATTGGCCCGTAGTGCGAAGCCGCCGAAGATGAAGATCTGTTCGGGGAGGAAGGTCTCACCCTGGACTGCATCGCCATTGATGATCGTAGGAGCCATCAAGCCTGACAGTGACGGCACAGAGGAACTCTCAATGAAAGCACCAATGTCGGTGTCAAAACCGGGGGATCTCGGGTAGGGGTTCCTGAACTGTGCGTCTAGACCGGATGGTAACAAGAGGCAAGGGACACGAAGTTTTACCCAGGTTCGGGCCCTCTCAATGGAGGTAAAACCCTACGTCCTGCTTGATTAATATTGATGATATGGGTAGTACAAGAGTAGATCTACCACGAGGTCGGAGAGGCTAAACCCTAGAAGCTAGCCGATGGTATGATTGTTGTTGTGTATGTTGTCCTACAGACTAAAACCCTCCGGTTTATATAGACACCGGAGAGGGTTAGGGTTACACAAAGTCGGTTACAATGGTAGGAGATCTGCATATCCGTATCACCAACTTGCCTTCCACGCCAAGGAAAGTCCTTTCCAGACACGCGACGAAGTCTTCAATCTTGTATCTTCATAGTCCAGGAGTCCGACTGAAGGTATAGTCCGGCCATCCGGACACCCCCTAATCCAGGACTCCCTCAACGATAATTCCCATGTGTCCTCGGGAGTGCTTTCCTTTATATAAGAGTTTGTCCTGGCTTGTCCTTTCCTACAAAAAGGATTGGGCCACCTAGCTTCACCTTGTTTACATTTATTACTTGTTACCTGTTATGAATTACCTTATCAGAAAACTATCTGTTACCGATAATTTCAGTGCTTGCAGAGAATACCTTACTGAAAACTGCTTGTCATTTCCTTCTGCTACTCGTTGGGTTCAACACTCTAACTTATCGAAAGGACTACGATAGATCCCCTATACTTGTGGTTCATCACGGTAGCGATATTTGTAGTAGCAATAGTTGGCGAGACGACAACGATGCTTCGATGGAGATCAAGGTGTCAAGCCAGTGACGATGGTGATAATGATGGTGCTTTGAAGATGGAGATCAAAGGCACAAGATGATGATGGCCATATCACATCACTTATTTGATTGCATGTGATGTTTATCCTTTATGCATCTTATTTTGCTTAGTACGGCGGTAGCATTATAAGATGATCTCTCACTAAATTTCAAGGTATGAGTGTTCTCCCTGAGTATGCACCATTGCTACAGTTCGTCGTGCCGAGACACCACGTGATGATCGGGTGTGATAAGCTCTACGTTCACATACAACGGGTGCAAGCCAGTTTTGCACACGCAGAATTCTTGGGTTAAACTTGACGAGCCTAGCATATGTAGATATGGCCTCGGAACACTGAAACCGAAAGGTCGAGCGTAAATCATATAGTAGATATGATCAACATAGTGATGTTCACCATTGAAAACTACTCCATCTCACGTGATGATCAGACATGGTTTAGTTGATATGGATCACGTGATCACTTAGATGATTATAGGGATGTCTATCTAAGTGGGAGTTCTTAAGTAATATGATTAATTGGACCTTAATTTATCATGAACTTAGTACCTGATGGTATTTTGCATGTATATGTTATTGTAGATCAATGTCTCGTGCTACTATTCCTTTGAATTTTAATGCGTTCCTAGAGAAAGCTAAGTTGGAAGATGATGGTAGCAACTACACGGACTGGGTTCGTAACTTGAGGATTATCCTCATTTCTGCATAGAAGAATTACATGTGCGGTATTCTTTTGCCTTTCTAAGCAAATTTGCATGTGCCATCTCTAATTTTCAAAATAAACTTCTCTTTTGTGTGTTCGTTTCGCTCATGGAGCGGTGAGGGGTGGATAATAGTTTCCATGCTAGATGTGTTATTCTCACGATGAGTGTTTATTCACTTGTCATTGCACGAGAGTAAGGCAAAGGTATTAGGGATGCCCAGTACCGAAATGCAAAAAAAATGAGTTTAGTTTATGTTGTCAAATAATAAATTCCTTGGAAAGTGTTGGTATGGAGGGCACCCGTGGATACGGTTAGCCATGGAAAGTCAAAGTATGGTGGAAGAAGGAATAAACTTTATTTTCTATTTGGGAACGGCCTATTAAAGGAAATATGCCCCAGAGGCAATAATAAAGTTGTTATTTATATTTCCTTATATCATGAAAAAAATTTATTATTCATGCTAGAATTGTATTAACAGGAAACTTAGTACATGTGCGAATACATAAGACAAACAGAGTGTCCCTCGTATGCCTCTACTTGACTAGCTCGTTAATCAAAGATGGTTAAGTTTCCTAGCCATAGACATGTGTTTTCATTTGATGAACATGATCACATCATTAGAGAATGATGTGATGGACAAGACCCATCCGTTAGCTTAGCACTATGATCGTTTAGTTTATTGCTATTGCTTTCTTCATGACTTATACATGTTCTTATGACTATGAAATTATGCAACTCCCGAATACCGGAGGAACACTTAGTGTGCTATCAAACGTCACAACATAACTGGGTGATTATAAAGATGCTCTACAGGTGTCTCCGATAGTGTTTGTTGAGTTGGCATAGATCAAGATTAGGATTTGTCACTCCGAATGTCGGAGAGGTATCTCTGGGCCCTCTCGGTAATGCTCATCAATATAAGCCTTGCAAGCAATGTGACTAATGAGTTAGTTACGGGATGATGCATTACAGAACGAGTAAAGAGACTTGCCAGTGACAAGATTGAACTAGGTATGACGATACCGACGATCGAATCTCGGGCAAGTAACATATCGATGACAAAGGGAATAACGTATGTTGTTATGCGGTTTGACCGATAAAGATATTCGTAGTATATGTAGGATCCAATATGAGCATCCAAGTTCCGCTATTAGTTATTGACCGGAAATGTGTCTCGGTCATGTCTAGATAGTTCTCGAACCCATAGGGTCTGCACGCTTAATGTTCGATGACAATTTGTATTATGAGTTTATGTGATTTGATGACCGAAGGTTGTTCGAAGTCCCGGATGAGATCATGGACATGACGAGGAGTCTCAAAATGGTCGAGACATAAAGATTGATATGTTGGACCATGTTATTCGGACACCAGCAGTGTTCCAGATAGTTTCGGGTAAAAACGGAGTGCCGAAGGGGTTACCGGAACCCCCCGGGGGAACTAATGGGCCACCATGAGCCTTGTTTGAGACAGAGGAGGGCAGCCATGGCAGGCCGCCCCCCTTGCAGTCCGAATTGGACAAGGGAAGGGGGGAGGGGCGCCCCCCTTTCCTACTCCCTCTCCCTCTCCTTCCTTCCCCTCTCTTCCTTGTGGAGCAATCCTACTAGGATTGGTAATCCTAGTAGGACTCCCTCTCCTTGGGCGCGCCCCTAGGGCCGGCAGCCTCCCCCTCCCTCCTTTATATACGGGGGCACCCTGGAACACACAAGTTGATCTTTTAGCCACGTGCGGTACCCCCCTCCACAGTTACACACCTCGGTCATATCGTTGTAGTGCTTAGGCGAAGCCCTACATTTGGTAACTTCATCATCACCGTCACCACGCCGTCGTGCCGACGGAACTCTCCCTCGGCCTCAACTGGATCAAGAGTTTAGGGGACGTCATTCAGCTGAACGTGTGCTGATTGCGGAGGTGCCGTGCGTTCGGTACTTGGATCGGTTGGATCGCGAAGACGTTCGACTACATGAACCGCGTTACTAAATGCTTCCGCTTTTGGTCTACGAGGGTACTTAGACACACTTTCCCCTCTAGTTGCTATGCATCTCCTAGATAGATCTTGCGTGATTGTAGGTAATTTTTTTGAAATACTGCGTTCCCCAACAGTGGCATCCGAGCCAGGTCTATGCGTAGATGTTATATGCACGATTAGAACACAATGAGTTGTAGGCAATAATAGTCATACTGCTTACCAACATGTCTTACTTTGATTTGGCGGTATTGTTGGATGAGGCGGCCCAGACCGACATTACATGACTACGTTCATGAGACTGGTTCTACCAACGTGCTTCACACACATGTGGCTAGTGGGTGTCTGTTTCTCCAACTTTAGTTGAATCGAGTTTGACTACGCCCGGTCCTTGCTGAAGGTCAAAACAACACACTTGACGAAAAATCGTTGTGGTTTTGATGCGTAGGTAAGAATGGTTCTTGCTAGAAGCCCGTAGCAGCCACGTAAAACTTGCAACAACAAAGTAGAGGATGTCTGACTTGTTTTTGCAGGGCTTGCTGTGATGTGATATGGTCAAGACGTGATGATATATAAATTGTTGTATGAGATGATCATGTTTTGTAATTGTTATCGGCAACTGGCAGGAGCGATATGGTTGTCCCTTTATTTTATGAAATGCAATCGCCATGTAATTGCTTTACTTTATCACTAAGCGGTATGATACGTCCATTTTGCATCCAGCTTTTATATTGATATTTATTGCATTATGGGCTGTTATTACACATTATGTCACAATACTTATGTCTTTTCTCTCTTATTTTACAAGGTTTACATGAAGAGGGAGAATGTCGGCAGCTGGAATTCTGGGCTGGAAAAGGAGAAAATATTAGAGACCTATTCTGCACAACTCCAAAAGTCCTGAAACTCCAGGAAAGTGAGTTTTGGAATATATAAAAAATATTGGGCGAAGGAAGCACCAGAGGGGAGCCACCCACCATCCACGAGGGTGGACGGCGCGCCCTACCCCCCTGGGCGCCCCTGCCTCGTGGGCTACCTGGAAGGCCCCCAGCCCATCATCTAGTATAAGGTGTCTTTTGCCTTGGAAAAAATAATAAGGAAGCTTTCGGTACAAAGCACCGCCGTATCGAGGCAGAACCTTGGCGGAACCAATCTAGGGCTCCTGCGGAGCTGTTCTTTGGGGGAAACACCCCTCCGGGAGGGGGAAATCGTCACCATCGTCGTCACCATCGATCCTCGCATCAGGAGGGGGTCAATCTCCATCAACATCTTCACCAGCACCATCTCATCTCAAACCCTAGTTCATCTCTTGTATCCGATCTTTGTATCAAAACCTCAGATTGGTACCTGTGGGTTGCTAGTAGTGTTGATTACTCCTTGTAGTTGATGCCAATTGGTTTATTCGATGGAAGATTATATGTTCAGATCCTTTATGCATATTAATACCCCTCTGATTATGAACATGAATGTGATTTGTGAGTTGTTACGTTTGTTTCTAAGGACATGGGAGAAGTCTTGCTATAAGTAGTCATGTGAATTTGGTATTCGTTCGATATTTTGATGAGATGTATGTTGTCTTTCCTCTAGTGGTGTTATGTGAACGTCGACTAAATGACACTTCGCCATTGTTTGGGCCTAGGGAAAGTCATTGGGAAGTAATAAGTAGATGATGGGTTGCCAGCGTGACAAAAGCTTAAACCCTAGTTTATGCGTTGCTTCGTAAGGGGCTGATTTGGACCCATATGATTCATGCTATGGCTAGGTTTACCTTAATTCTTCTTTTGTAGTTGTGGATCCTTGCGAGGGGGGTTAATCATAAGTGGGATGCTTGTCCAAGGAAGGGCAGTACCCAAGCACCAGTCTACCCACAGATCAAATTATCAAAGTAACGAACGTGAATCATATGAGCGTGATGAAAACCAGCTTGACAATAATTCCCATGTGTCCTCGGGAGTGCTTTCCTTTATATAAGAGTTTGTACAGGCTTGTCCTTTCCTACAAAAAGGATTGGTCCACCTTGCTGCACCTTGTTTACATTTATTACTTGTTACCTGTTATGAATTACCTTATCACAAAACTATATGTTACTGATAATTTCAGTGCTTGCAGAGAATACCTTACTAAAAACTGCTTGTCATTTGCTTCTGCTCCTCATTGGGTTCGACACTCTAACTTATCGAAAGGACTACGATAGATCCCCTATACTTGTGGGTCATCACAGTAGCGATATTCGTAGTAGCAATAGTTGGCGAGACAACAACGATGCTTTGATGGAGATCAAGGTGTCAAGCCGGTGACGATGGTGATCATGATGGTGCTTTGAAGATGGAGATCAAAGGCACAAGATTATAATGGCCATATCATATCACTTATTTGATTGCATGTGATGTTTATCCTTCGTGCATCTTCTTTTGCTTAGTACGGCGATAGCATTATAAGATGATCTCTCACTAAATTTCAAGGTATGAGTGTTCTCCCTGAGTATGCACCATTGCTATAGTTCGTCATGCCGAGACACCACGTGATGATCATGTGTGATAAGCTCTACGTTCACATACAATGGGTGCAAGCCAGTTTTGCACACGCAGAATACTCGGGTTAAACTTGACGAGCCTAGCATATGTAGATATGGCCTCGGAACACTAAGACCGAAAGGTCGAGCGTAAATCATATAGTAGATATGATCAACATAGTGATGTTCACCATTGAAAACTACTCCATCACACATGATGATCAGACATGGTTTAGTTGATGGATCACGTGATCACTTAGATGATTATAGGGATGTCTATCTAAGTGGGAGTTCTTAAGTAATATGATTAATTGGACTTTAATTTATCATGAACTTAGTACCTGATGGTATTTTGCATGTACATGTTATTGTAGATCAATGTCCCGTGCTACTGTTCCTTTGAATTTTAATGCGTTCCTAGAGAAAGTTAAGTTGGAAGATGATGGTAGCAACTACACGAACTGGGTCCGTAACTTGAGGATTATCCTCATCGCTGCATAGAAGAATTATGTCCTGGAAGCATCGCTAGGTGTACCACCCACGCCAGCAATTGCAGACATTGAGAATGTCTGGCAGACACGTGTTGATGAAAACTCGATAGTTCAGTGTGCCATGCTTTACGGCTTAGAACCGAGACTTCAACGACGTTTTGAACGTCATGGAGCATATGAGATGTTCTAGGAGTTGAAGCTAATATTTCAAGCAAATGCCTGGATTGAGAGATATGAAGTCTCCAATAAGTTCTACAGCTGCAAGATGGAGGAGAATAATTCTGCCAGTAAACATATACTTAGAATGTCTGGGTACCACATCCACTTGACTCAAAAGGGAGTTAATCTTCCTGATGATAGTGTCATTGACAGAGTTCTTTAATCACTTCCACCAAGCTACAAAAGCTTCGTGATGAACTTTAATATGCAAGGGATGGTAAGACAATTACCAAGCTCTTTGCAATGCTAAAGGTTGCGGAGGTAGAAATCAAGAAGGAGCATCAAGTGTTGATGGTCAACAAGACCACTAGTTTCAAGAAGAAGGGCAAAGGGAAGAAGGGGAACCTCAAGAAGAACGGCAAGCAAGTTGCTGCTCAAGTGAAGAAACCCAAGTCTGGACCTAAGCCTGAGACTGAGTGCTTCTACTGCAAAGGGACTAGTCACTGGAAACGGAACTGCTCCAAGTATTTGGCGGATAAGAAGGATGGCAAAGTGAAAGGTATATCTGATATACATGTTATTGACGTGTACCTTACTAATGCTCGTAGTAGCGCCTGGGTATTTGATACTTGTTCTATTTCTCATATTTGCAACACGAAACAGGGGCTACGGATTAAGCGAAGGTTGGCTAAGGACAAGGTGACGATGCGCGTGTGAAATGGTTCCAAAGTCGATGTGATCGCCCTCGGCACGCTACCTCTACATCTACCTTCGGATTAGTTTTAGACCTGAATAATTGTTATTTGGTGCCAACGTTAAGCATGGACATTATATCTGGATCTTGTTTGATGCGAGACGGTTATTCATTTAAATTAGAGAATATTGGTTGTTCTATTTCTATGAGTAATATCTTTTATGGTCATGCACCCTTAATGAGTGGTCTATTTTTGTTGAATCTCGATAGTAGTGAAACACATATTCATAGTATTGAAGACAAAAGATATAAGTTTAATAATGATAGTGCAACTTATTTGTGGCACTGCCGTTTAGGTCATATTGGTGTAAAGCACATGAAGAAACTCCATGCTAATGGGATTTTGGAATCACTTGATTATGAATCACTTGATGCTTGCAAACCATGCCTCATGGGCAAGATGACTAAGACTCCATTCTCCAGAATAATGGAGCGAGCAACAGACTTGTTGGAAATAATACATACTGATGTATGCGGTCTATTGAGTGTTGAGGCTCGTGGCAGGTATCGTTATTTTCTGACATTCATAGATGATTTGAGCAGATATGGGTATATCTACTTGATGAAACATAAGTCTGAAACATTTGAAAAGTTGAAAGAATTTCAGAGTGAAGTGGAAAATCATCATAACAAGAAAATAAAGTTTCTACAATCTGATCGTGGAGGTGAATATTTCTGTTATGAGTTTGGTCTTCATTTGAAACAACACGGAATAGTTTCACAGCTTACGCCACCTGGAACACCACAGCGTAATGGTGTGTACGAACGTCGTAATCGTACTTTATTAGATATGGCGCGATCTATGATGTCTCTTACTGGTTTACCGCAATTGTTTTGAGGTTATGCTTTAGAGACAACAACATTCACATTAAATAGGGCACCATCTAAATCCGTTGAGATGACACCATATGAACTGTGGTTTGGCAAGAAACCCAAGTTGTTGTTTCTTAAAGTTTGGGGCTGCGATGCTTATGTGAAAAAGCTTCAACCTGATAAGCTCGAACCCAAATCGGAGAAATGTGTCTTCATAGGATACCTAAAGGAGACCGTTGGGTACACCTTCTATCACAGATCTGAAGGCAAGATATTCGTTGCTAAGAATGGATCCTTTCTAGAGAAGGAGTTTCTCTCGAAAGAAGTGAGTGGAAGGAAAGTAGAACTTGATGAGGTAATCATACCTGGTCCCTCATTGGAAAGTAATTCATCACATAAATCAGTTCTAGTGATTCCAACACCAATTAGTGAGGAAGATAATGATGATGATCATGAAACTTCTGATCAAGTTACTACCGAACCTCGTAGGTCAACCCGAGTAAGATCCGCACCAGAGTGGTACGGTAATCCTGTTCTAGAGGTCATGTTACTTGACCATGATGAACCTACAAACTATGAGGAAGCGATGATGAGCCCAGATTTCGCAAAATGGCTTGAGGCCATGAAATCTGAGATGGGATCCATGTATGAGAACAAAGTGTGGACTTTGGTTGACTTGCCCGATGATCGGCAAGCCATAGAGAATAAATGGATCTTCAAGAAGAAGACTGACGCTGATGGTAATATTACTATCTACAAAGCTCGACTTGTTGCGAAAGGTTTTCGACAAGTTCAAGGAGTTGACTATGATGAGACCTTCTCACCCGTAGGGATGCTTAAGTCTGTCTGAATCATGTTAGCAATTGCCACATTTTATGATTATGAAATTTGGCAAATGGATGTCAAAACTCCATTCCTTAATGGATATCCCAAACAAGAGTTGTATATGATGCAACCAGAAGGTTTTTTTGATCCAAAAGGTGCTAACAAAGTGTGCAAACTCCAGCGATCCATTTATGGACTGGTGCAAGCCTCTCAGAGTTGGAATATACGTTTTGATAGTGTGATCAAAGCATATGGTTTTATACAGACTTTTGAAGAAGCCTGTATTTACAAGAAAGTGAGTGGGAGCTCTATAGCATTTCTGGTATTATATGTGGATGACATATTGTTGATTGGAAATGATACTAAATTTCTGGATAGCATAAAAGGATACTTGAATAAGAATTTTTCAATGAAAGACCTCGGTGAAGCTACTTATATATTAGGCATCAAGATCTATAGAGATAGATCAAGACGCTTAATTGGACTTTCACAAAGCACATACCTTGATAAAGTTTTGAAGAAGTTCAAAATGGATCAGGCAAAGAAAGGGTTCTTGCCTGCATTACAAGGTGTGAAGTTGAGTCAGACTCAATGCCTGACCACTGCAGAAGATAGAGAGAAAATGAAAGCCATTCCCTATGCTTCAGCCATAGAGTTCTATCATGTATGCAATGTTGTGTACCAGACCTGATGTGTGCCTTGCTATTAGTTTAGCAGGGAGGTACCAAAGTAATCCAGGAGTGGATCATTGGACAATGGTCAAGAACATCCTGAAATACCTGAAAAGGACTAAGGATATGTTTCTCGATTATGGAGGTGACAAAGAGCATCATAAATGGTTACGTCGATGCAAGCTTTGACACCGATCCGGATGACTCTAAGTCACAAATCGGATACATATTTATATTGAATGGTGGAGCTGTCAGTTGGTGTAGTTCTAAGCAAAGAGTCGTGGCAGGATCTACGTGTGAAGCGGAGTACACAACTGCTTCTGAAGCAGCAAATGAAGGAGTCTGGATGAAGGAGTTCATGTCCGATTTAGGGCATTTTGATGCTTGCTCATGAAGACCTAGGGCATTTTGAGGAAGCCCATCATTGGAATATACAAGCCAAGTTCTATAATGCAAAATTCCCACTAGTATATGAAAGTGATATCATAGGAGACTCTCTATCATGAAGATCATGGTGCTACTTTGAAGCACAAGTGTTGAAAAAGGATAGTAGCATTGTCCCTTCTCTCTTTTCTCTCATCATCATCATCATCATCATCATTATTATTATTATTATTATTATTATTATTATTATTATTATTATTATTATTATTATTATCCGGGCCTTCTTTTTTTGGCCTCTTTTCTCTCTTTTTTTCGTCCGGAGTCTCATCCTGACTTGTGGGGGAATCATAGTCTCCATCATCCTTTCCTCACTTGGGACAACGCTCTAATAATGATGATCATCACACTTTATTTACTTACAACTCAAGAATTACAACTCAATACTTAGAACAAAATATGACTCTATGTGAATGCCTCCGGCGGTGTACCGGGATGTGCAATGATGCATGAGTGACATGTATGAAGAATTATGAATGGTGGCTTTGCCACAAATACGATGTCAACTACATGATCATGCAAGCAATATGACAATGATGAAGCGTGTCATAATAACGGAACGGTGGAAAGTTGCATGGAAATATATCTCGGTATGGCTATGGAAATGCAATAATAGGTAGGTATGGTGGTTGTTTTAAGGAAGGTATATGGTGGGTTTATGGTACCGGCGAAAGTTACACGATACTAGAGAGGCTAGCAATGGTGGAAGGGTGAGAGTGCGTATAATCCATGGACTCAAAATTAGTCATAAAGAACTCACATACTTATTGCAAAAATCTATTAGTTATCGAAACAAAGTATTACACACATGCTCCTAGGGGGATAGTGAGGGAGTCCTGGATTAGGGGGTCCTCGGACAGCCGGACTATATACTTTGGCCGGACTATTGGACTATGAAGATACAAGATTGAAGACTTCGTCCCTTGTCCGGGTGGGACTCTCCTTTGCGTGGAAGGCAAACTTGGCAATTCGGATATGTAGATCTCCTCCCTTGTAACCGACTCTGTGTAACCCTAGCCCCCTCTGGTGTCTATAAAACCGGAGGGTTTAGTCCGTAGGACGAGAACAATCATAATCATAGGCTAGCTTCTAGGGTTTAGCCTCTGTGATCTCGTGGTAGATCAACTCTTGTAATACTCATATCATCAAGATCAATAAAGCAGGAAGTAGGGTATTACCTCCATTGAGAGGGCCCGAACCTAGGTAAACGTTGTGTCCCCCGCCTCCTATTACCATCAGCCTTAAATGCACAGTTCGGGACCCCCTACCCGAGATCCGCCGGTTTTGACACCGACATTGGTGCTTTCATTGAGAATTCCACTGTGCCGTCACGATAAAGGCTTGATGGATCCTTTGATCATCGGTAACGATGCGATCCAGGGTGAGGTTTTTCTCCCCGAACAGATCTTCGTATTCGGCGGCTTCGTACCACGGGACAACTCGCTTGGCCATCTGGAGCAGATCGAGAGCTATGCCCCTGGCCATCAGGTCAGGTTGGGAAGCTTGAACTATACTGCCGACATCCATGGAGACTGGATCTTCGACGGATTCGAACCCATGTCAGGTGCGCTGCACAGTCACGACGAGCATGACTTAGCTCTGCCGTCGGACGGTGTTCGGGAGATCACACTTGTGGCTACTCCGGCCCTCAATCCGGAGCAGATCGTGCCGTCCGAGGACGGGTGGTTGGACCCCGCCATGGAAGCTGCACGCTCAGCGGTGATAAAGTCGAATACTGACTTCACCTCCTATGAGACTTGTGTTACCGAACCCTTGGATTCGTCCCCGACCACAGGCTCCGAACTGCCTGCGTCCGTGCCTATCCAATCTGACCGGGTACCGATCATGGAGTTTACCTCTGCAGATATTTTTCAGCACTCGCCCTTGGGCGATGTGCTAGATTCATTGAGGTCTCTCTCCTTGTCAGGAGACCCTCGGCCGAACTATGTCCGGCTCGAGTGGAAAGCGGACGACGAAGGAATTCGTTCCCCACCCACCACCCACTTAATAGCCACTGTCGACGACTTAACCGACATGCTTGATTTCGACTCCGAAGGCATCGACGGTATGGACGATGATGCAGGAGAGAAGCGGGAACCACCGCCCATAGGGCGCTGGACAACCAATTCATCACACGATATATACATGGTGGACACACCCACAGAAAACAACGACGAGGAACAAGAGGATGCAGCGAAGGATAGTCCCATCGAGAAGCAACCAAAGCGACGACGTAGGCGCCGCTCCAAATCCCGCCTCAGCAAAAGCAGCGATAACAGTGCAAGAAATAATAATACCCTGGTCGACTCCAAACGAAACGACGACCACACGGACCCAGCGATGGAGCAGGATGAGCCAGCGGATAGCGAACATAGTATAGAGCCGTTGTCCGATCAAGACGATGCCGAGGGTAAAGCTCATCAACCTGTCTCCGGAGAGGAGAATAGTCCGGACGAGGATGCACACATCATCCCGGAAAGGCACTTGGAACAAGAGAACCTCCATAGAAGGCTTATCGCCACCGCGAGGAGCCTGAAGAAACAGAAGCAAAGGCTTAAGGCCGCGCAGAATACGCTCAACAGCAGATGGAACAAAGTGCTCGACACTGACAAAAAGTATGGCGACAGTCACCACACAAAGAGCTATCCAAAGCGCAAGCTACTACCTGAATTCGACGACGAGGCTTTAGAGCCAACTCAGCCGAAAAATAAAAACGGCTGATCACCCGGATCGACCACCCCATGGCCGCGACAGGGCAGCTAACGACGTCGCACACAAGTTAGCACACGATTTACGTGAAGACCTGCACAAAAAGGCCGGTATGACCAGGTCCATCTACGGATCTAGGAAGCGCGCTCCGGCACAGAATCATGGCCGCCCAAATAACTATACTGACCGAATAACAGCTCGAAATCAAAACCAAACGCTGCAACCGTCCGAAGAATGCCATGACACATCAAAATACAGGGGTGCCACGCACCCCCTATGCTTCACCGATGAGGTGCTAGACCATGAATTTCCAGAGGGATTCAAACCCGTGAACATAGAGGCATACGACGGAACGACAGGCCCCGGGGTCTGGATTGAGGACTTTATCCTTCACATCCATATGGCTTGTGGAGATGATCTCCACGCCATCAAATACCTGCCCCTCAAGTTGAAAGGACCAGCTCGGCACTGGTTGAAAAGCTCCCTGAAAACTCAATTGGAAGCTAGGAAGAGCTTGAGGATGCTTTTAGGGCCAATTTTCAAGGGACCTATGTCCGACCTCCGGACGCAGATGATTTAAGTCACATAATTCAATAGCCCGGAGAGTCAGCTTGAAAGCTTTGGAACAGATTTCTCACGAAGAAGAATCAAATTGTCGACTGCCCGGATGCCGAAGCCTTAGCGGCTTTCAAGCACAGTGTCCGGGACGAATGGCTCGCCAGACACCTCGGCCAGGAAAAACCGAGGACAATGACAGCCCTAACAAGCCTTATGACCCGCTTTTGCGTGGGCGAAGACAGTTGGCTAGCCCGTAGTGGCACGAGCAACCTAGGCACATCTGAAGTCAGGGATGGCAACGGGAAACCGCGACACAGTAAAAGCAAGCGTCGAAACAACAAAGACAGCCCAGACAACACGGTGGTAAATGCCGGATTCAGGGGCTCTCGACCCGGTCAATGGAAAAAGCCATTTAAAGGCAGTAGAGATGGACCATCCAGCCTAAACAAGATTCTAGACAGATTATGCCAGATTCATGGCACCTTCGACAAACCGGCAAACCACACCAACAGAGAATGCTGGGTCTTCAAGCAAGCCGGAAAGCTAAACACCGAAAACAAGGGGAGGGAGATACCAAGCGAAGACGAGGATGAGCCTCGCCAGCCGAACACTGGAGGACAGAAAAAATTCCCACCAGAGGTTAAAACAGTGAACATGATTTACGCAACTGACATACCGAAGAGGAGGCACCAGCATGCACCCCGAGACATATACGCCGTGGAGCCCATCACCCCCAAGTTCAACCCTTGGTCGGCCTGCCCGATCACTTTTGATCGCAGGGATCACCCGGCCAGTATCCGGCATGGAGGATCGACTGCCTTGGTGCTCGACCCAATAATTAACGGATACCATCTCACCGAGTCCTTATGGACGGCGGCAGTAGTCGTAATCTGATATATCAGGACACCGTCCGCAAAATGTAGATAGACCCGACAAGAATCAGCCAAAGCAATACTACCTTTAAAGGAGTAATACCAGGCCCAGAGGCCCGTTGTACGGGCTCTATAGTACTAGAGGTTGTATTCGGTTCTTCCGACAACTTCCGAAGCAAAGAAATAACCTTCGACATCACTCCATTCCGAAGGGGCCATCAGACACTACTCGGGAGAACGACCTTCGCTCGTTTTAATGCAGTACGACATTACGCTCATCTTAATCTTAAGATGCCTGGTCCACGTGGCATCATCATAGGTAGTGGAAACACAGAGAATTCCTCACGTAGGGAGGAATATGTGGCGGCTCTAGCTGCCAACCACTGAACGGCCTCTCCAACCAAAAGAAATGATCGGTCGTCAAGACCGCGAACACGGTTAGACGAGTCCGGTGCACCACTAGCTGCAACAGCTCAGATAAACCTGGGATTGGGTCGATGGATATACCCCCATAGGTGGTGCTAGGGGCTTCCGACATGTAAAAAGGGCTACAGTTCGGCCTGACCCTATTTAGATTGAATTTTAGTGGTTCATTAAGAATAACCAATTTTTCGCACGAAGACTTTCACCTACGTTTTTCTCTTTTACAGATGATCATCGTGCTACACCCTTCCAGAATACGGCACAACGGAGACACAGGCGCAGACGTGCAATAGGGGCCCACTCAAAGGCTTCTTTTTAGATTAAGACCATGTGTAAACCTTTTTTACGGTCTCTTGTTGCTTCACTCCCTCCGAATACTTAACACAACCAAAAGGATGCTGGCGTTATTGACATTTCGTGACGTCAGACTAATGCAAGTACCTGGAAATTAAGGGCTCATAATCGAGAGCGTTTCTTAGCCCAGTATATGATGCAAAGCCCGAACACCTTAGGGAGTGTTCGGCATCGCGAGTTTTGCCTTATATGCATTAGCTCCGAATCATGTCTTTGGTCAATAGTTGGGTTTGCCCGACTCCCGTGTTTTGCTACCTTACGTTCCGCTCTATCGGCTAAGGTGGCACCGGGAGAACTACTACGATTGTGCCCTGGTTCATCTGGATGAGCACCTCAGTAGAGAAAGCCGAAAACTGACTGTCATGATAAAGCGCGAGACTGGTCAACCACTAGATGACTCAGCGGAATCTTCGCGATTCCTCCGCATTAATGAAGGACCGGCTTTCCAGTCATGTATGTACGCGCACCGTGCTCGGATGAGCGTAGAAGTACTAGGGGCTATATAGTAGCCCCATCGTCAAACTCCTATGGCTAAGTGAAAGTGTTAAAGCTATGTAGTCCGATTGCCTTGTTCCCCGCGCTATCACCTCCTTAATGGACTAAGACGTTGGGTCAAGTGTGAACACGTGCTTTTCCGAACACCCCCGCATTATATGCGTGGGGGCTGAAGCTGACGACTGCAAACTTTCAGGTAATATACATACATAAATGGCCGCACGGGAGGCATCATAATACTTTCAGGCAAAAGTATAAACACAGCCTTTATAATCCAAATAGCATTGTTTTTACAATTGGGATACATGTCACTCGAACATGATACTCTTCGAGCACTGAGCCTCTATTACACGAGCGCCTTCCAAGACTTCTTCAGAATAGTGCTCAGCCGAGACCTGGCCTACGGCCGGATCCCGGGCCGCAATAGTGATGGTCTCCATCTTTGCCCAGTATGTCTTAACACGGGCAAGAGCCATCCACGCACCCTCTATGCATCCCGACCTCTTTACATCGTCGATATGCGACACAACACCAAGGAATCGTTGCACTAAATCAAAATAACTATTCGGCCTTGGCCCCTTCGGCAAAAGATGATCCACGACAGACCTCATGGCAAGTCCAGACAACTTATGGAGCTCGGCCCACTCAGCCATTTGTTCATTCAACAGCAGCGGACGCGTTGGAGCACTGAACTGCGACCAGAACAACCTCTCCACTTCATGATCTTTCTGATCTTTGAAAAGCTCAGTCGCATCAGCAGCACTCATTGCCAAGTCCGATATGCATCTGCAACACTCCATAATTGATCCAGAGGGGCATATTTCGGATCTATGAATTTCGACCGCAACAAAAAGGGCTTCCCAGCCGTGATATCTCCGGCTTGATGGAGCTCCTCCTTTGCCGCTCTGATTTCAGAGGGGGTTTCCTTGGCTGCTTCCATGGCTTTCTTCAGGTCAGCCGCTTTCGCTTGGCTTTCCTTTTCAAGAAGCTCATATCGGCCGGCAGCATCTTTCAGCTCAACAACCAGCTTAGCTATTTTATCTTTGCTCTGGCGATGAGCAGTATGTTCGACTCTTAAGTCTTCGGCCGCCTTTAGGGTGGCCGCATCACTTCTCCTTTCTTGTTCCTTGGCTCGGGCAAGTTCCGCCCAAAGGGTCTCCACGGCCGCAGCTCCATCCGCAGTCACAACATATTATAGATACTAGCATCATGCTCCTCTTAATATTAGTTGACCACCTGAAAATACATACCCTGTGCCCCGTCAAGCCTCTTGAATGTCGGCATCTGCCACGTCAAGTTGCCGCCTCAGTCTGGAAAACTGAGTGGTCCAGCCAGCCACTGGACCCTCAGCCGCCTGCACATGAAAGCAGCGCGATCATTACCTGGGCCAATGATCCTCTGTTTTCCACCTCTGGACAACAACCAGAGTATCAGGGGCTACTATCTGTATAGAGCACACCTAGCGTGTGTGGTATTGTCAAAAAAATTTATATATTACTTTGCGTACCTCAAAGCCTCTTAGCAGGCTCGTAAAAGCCTCATGCAACCCACTTTTGGCGGATGAAATTCTCTCAGCCACCGTACCCATTAAAGTATGATGCGCCTCTGAGATAGCCACTTGCTCCAAAAGACCCATCAGTGTGTCCGGTTGTGCACCGGACAATCCTAGACTCTTTCTGTTGCTCTCCTTAGGGGCCGAATACTCCGGACTTCGGGTGGCCGAAGGGTCACCTTCTGGCCTTGGCGGATCAAGAGAAATCCTCCATGATGACACCTCAGGGTCGTCCGCGCCAGGTGGCGGGGAGGCAGGGGGGGCGTTTCGCTCTCCATAATCTCCGGAAGAAGATCCCCCGAAGAAGAACTCTATCGAGAAGGGCTATGAGCCGGACTACAAGATATATGTCGCGGTTATTGTCCTCGGAGATAAAGCAGGATATATTTACCAAAAGTACTCTTGTTCACTTACAGCTCGGTGGAGGGCTGGCCCCCTTGCGGGCACTGTGTGGTAAGGATGCCCTCCAGGGCAGGGCCCCCTGGCGAAGGTTTCTTCTCTCGTTTGGAAATCTTCGTTTCCAAGTCTTCAAAGGCGGTCCTTTTCCTTCCTTGGAGAGAGGGGATTCTAGATTCTTCTCCCCGACTATCCTCCTTCACGGAGACACTAATTCCGTCGGTTTGGATGAATAATGTGTGAAGCCCACTTTCGGCTTCTTTATTCCTCCCTTTGTCTTCCCCTAATGGCACTTGATAAGGTGCGCGCTCAAGCATCCTGGCTAGCACATGATCCGGTGAGCCTTCCGGAAGGGGGGCCGAACACCTGATCATCTTCGCCTTTCTTATCCAGTACTGGCCGAGAGCGATTTTTTCAGAATGATGTTGTGACAAATAAAAAGACAACATGTTCGGCCGCGGAATTACTTACATGGGTATCTGGAAGGTTGCAGTTGAGACCCGCATCCTCGGTGGTGTCCGGACACTTTATTCATGTTCCGGAGAACAACCCATACATCTCTTCGAGCATCACGCCAAAGAATTGCTGAATAGTTCACGGTCCTTCCGGGTTGAACTCCCACATACGGAGAGATCGACGTTGTCATGGCAGGACCCGACGAACTAGCATAACTTGCATTACCTTGACAAGACTGGCATCCCTCTTGAGGAGATCTCGGATGCGATTTTGCAATGTCAGCACGTCATTAACAGGCCCCTAGTCTAGCCCCTTGTTGACCCATGATGCCAGTTGCGGT
>NC_057797.1:602512373-602543824 GCF_018294505.1 Triticum aestivum | reverse complement strand
GCCCACTTTTTACTTCAGGGAGCTATGATGTAAAACCACTCCCGCTGCCATAAGTTGGACACCTCCGGGAAGGAACCCTTAGGCCATGGAGCATCGGCGCTTTTGCTTATTATGGCACCTCCCCATTATGCGTCTCGCCCGTCGATCGTCTTCGGCTTCACATTGAAGGTCTTGAGCCATAAGCCGAAGTGTGGGTGACGCGGAGGAAGGCCTTGCACACGACGATAAACAACGAGATGTGAAGGATGGAATCTGGAGCTAGATCATGGAAATCGAGCCTGTAATAGAACATAAGCCCTCTTACAAAGGGATCAAGACTAAAGCCTAGCCCTCGGAGAAAGTGGGAAACAAATACGACACTCTCGTTGGGTTCGGGAGTGGGGATGACCCACCCTTGAGCAGGCAGCCTGTGCGAGATTTCGAAGGTTAGATACCTGGCTTCCCTTAGCTTCTTGATGTCCTCCTCTGTCCATCCACCGACATTGAAGGTTGGATCCGAACATGGTTGAAGGTCCGAAGCGCTTAGCCTAAGCCTTGGGTGTTGGAACTCGAGGTGGGGGAGGGGAAGGATCGGGCGCGAGAAGAAAAGGACATGCCTTGGCCCCTTTATAAAGAGGGTGAATATCAAGCGTCCTCCGCGTGGCCGTTTGGAACTTGCCTAAAATCGAGGAGTCATACTAACAAATACGATTGGGTTACCCACACCCGTATTGATGGGAATCCTGTGATAAGGGGAACACGATCTCTGCTTCGACAAGACGTGCCAATAAAACTGCCTCGCAACACGTGCAGTGGCAGGCAGGGAAAAATGGTTCGTAATGACCGGGCCATGGCAGGACGTCACATTATAAAAAGTTGTCAGCAGATTCGATTTGTGGAATAATATACTCTCTATGGTGGTATGTGGAATTTATTTTGCAGAGCCGGCCACGATCCTTGTGTTCAAAATCTTCTATGGAGTATTCGGAGAAGGAACCCGCCTTGCAATGTCGAAGACAATCTGTGCGCCGGACTCATCGTCATTGAAGCCTGGTTCAGGGGCTATTGGGGGAGTCCTGGATTAGGGGGTCCTTGGACAGCCGGACTATATACTTTGGTCGGACTGTTGGACTATGAAGATACAAGATTGAAGACTTCGTCCCGTGTCCGGATGGGACTCTCCTTTGCGTGGAAGGCAAGCTTGGCAATTCGGATATGTATATCTCCTCCCTTGTAACCGACTCGGTGTAACCCTAGCCCCCTCCGGTGTCTATATAAACCGGAGGGTTTAGTCCATAGGACGAGAACAATCATAATCATAGGCTAGCTTCTAGGGTTTAGCCTCTGCGATCTCGTGGTAGATCAACTCTTGTAATACTCATATCATGAAGATCAATTAAGCAGGAAGTAGGGTATTACCTCCATCGAGAGGGCCTGAACCTGGGTAAACATTGTGTCCCTCGCCTCCTGTTACCATCAGCCTTAGACGCACAGTTCGGGACCCCCTACCCGAGATCCGCCGGTTTTGACACCGACAGATAGATTGGTAGGAAAAGACCATCGCTCGTCCCCGACCGCCACTCATAAGGAAGACAATCAATAAATAAATCATGCTCTGACTTCATCACATAACGGTTCACCATACATGCATGCTACGAGAATCACAAACTTCAACACAAGTATTTCTCAAATTCACAACTACTCAATTAGCATGACTCTAATATCACCACCTCCATATCTCAAAACAATTATCAAGTATCAAACTTCTCATAGTATTCAATGCACTTCTATGAAAGTTTTTATATTATTCCTAAAAGCAAATTTCCATGTTGATCTAAAGGACTCTCAAAGTAATATAAGTGAAGCATGAGAGATCAATTATTTGTATAAAATAAAACCACCACCGTGCTCTAAAAGATATAAGTGAAGCACTAGAGCAAAAATTATATAGCTCAAAAGATATAAGTGAAGCACATAGAGTATTCTAATAAATTTCAAATCATGTGAGTCTCTCTCAAAAGGTGTGTACAGAAAGGATGATTGTGGTAAACTAAAAAGCAAAGACTCAAATCATACAAGACGCTCCAAGCAAAACACATATCATGTGCTAAATAAAAATATAGCTCCAAGTAAAGTTACCAATAGACGAAGACGAAAGAGGGGATGCCTTCCGGGGCATCCCCAAGCTTAGGCTTTTTGGTGTCATTGAATTTTACCTTGGGGTGCCATGGGCATCCCGAAGCTTAGGCTCTTTCCACTCATTGTTCCATAATCCATCAAATCTTTACCCAAAACTTGAAAACTTCACAACACAAAACTCAAAATAGAAAATCTCGTGAGCTCCGTTAGCGAAAGAAAAAAAAAACACCACTTCAAGGTACTGTAATGAACTCATTCTTTATTTATATTGGTGTTAAACCTACTGTATTCCAACTTCTCTATGGTTTATAAACTCCTTTACTAGCCATAGATTCATCAAAATAAGCAAACAACACACGAAAAACAGAATCTGTCAAAAACAGAACAGTCTGTAGTAATCTGTAGGTTTCGACCACTTCTGGAACCCCAAAAATTCTAAAATAAATTGCTGGCCGTGAGGAATTTATCTATTAATCATATTAAAAAATAATTAACTAAATATAACTCTCCAAATAAAAATGGAAGAAATTCTCGTGAGCGCTAAAGTTTCTATTTATTACAGCAAGATCAAAAAGACTTTCCCCAAGTCTTCCGAACGGTTCTACTTGGAACATACACTAATTAAACACAAAAAACACAACCAAAACAGAGGCTAGATAATTATTTATTACTAAACAGGAGCAAAAAGCAAGGAATAAAATAAAATTGGGTTGCCTCCCAACAAGCGCTATCGTTTAACGCCCCTAGCTAGGCATAAAAGCGAAGATAGATCTAGGTATTGCCATCTTTGGTAGGCAATCCATAAGTAGCTCTCATAATAGATTAATATGGTAATTTAATTTTCTTTCTAAGTAAGTGTTCCTTGCCTTTCCTTAACGGAAATTGGAATCTAATATTCCCTTCCTTCATATCAATAATTGCACCAATCGTTCTAAGGAAAGGTCTACCAAGAATAATAGGACATGAAGGATTGCAATCTATATCAAGAACAATGAAATATATGGGCACATAGTTCCTATTTGCAAAAATAAGAACATCATTAATTCTTCCCATAGGTTTCTTAATAGTGGAACCCGCAAGGTGCAAGTTTAAAGAACAATCATCAAAATCACGGAAACATAGCAAATCACACAAAGTTTTTGGAATCGTGGAAACGCTAGCACCAAAATCACACAAATTATAGCATTCATGATCTTTAATTTTAATTTTAATAGTAGGTTCCCACTCATCATAAAGTTTTCTAGGGATAGAAACTTCCAACTCAAGTTTTTCTTCATAAGATTGCATCAAAGCATCAACGATATGTTTAGTAAAAGCTTTATTTTGACTATA
Source organism: Triticum aestivum (assembly GCF_018294505.1). NCBI lineage: Eukaryota > Viridiplantae > Streptophyta > Magnoliopsida > Poales > Poaceae > Triticum > Triticum aestivum. The sequence continues at coordinate 602,540,374 of NC_057797.1, read as the reverse complement.
AGCATGAGGAGAATTTAGCACGGATTGTAACAAGGAAATACAATCTATCAAAGAGCAATTATCATAATTAAATTCCTTGAAATCCAAAATAGTGGGTTCATTGATATCTAAAGTTTTGACCTCTTCAATCCCACTTTTACCAATTTTTGCATCAAGATCTAAAAACTCTGAATTTTTGTAACGTCTTCTAGGTAAAGGTGGCTCATCTTCAGTCCCATCATTATCAAGATTCATATTTCACAAACAAAGATTTAACAGGATACACATCAATAACTTTTAGATCTTCATCTTTATTTTCATAGAAACTAGAAGAACACGCTTTCACAAAGCAATCTTTCTTAGCACGCATCCTAGCGGTTCTTTCTTTGCACTCATCAATGGAAATTCTCATGGCTTTGAGAGACTCATTGATATCATTCTTAGGTGGAATAGATCTGAGTTTCAAAGAATCAACATGAAGAGAAGTTCTATCAGTGTTCCTAGCCAGTTCATCAACCTTAAGCAATTTTTCTTCAAGCAAAGCATTGAAATTATTTTGTGAATTCATAAACTCCTTAACACTATTCTCAAAATCAGAGGGCAGCTTATTAAAATTTCCATAAGAATTGTTGTAAGAATTACCATAATTATTAGAGGAATTACTAGGAAATGGCCTAGAATTAAAATTACCTCTATACGCATTGTTACCAAAATTATTCCTACTAACAAAATTCACATCCATAGATTCATTATTATTCTCAATCAAAGTAGACAAAGGCATATCATTAGGATCAGTAGGAGCACTCTTATTAGCAAACAATTTCATAAGTTCATCCATCTTTCCACTCAAAACATTAATTTCTTCTATCGCATGCACTTTTTTTCAGGTAGATCTTTCGGTGTGCCATTGAGAATAATTAACCATAATATTGTCTAGGAGTTTAGTAGCTTCTCCTAAAGTGATTTCCATAAAAGTGCCTCCCGCGGCCGAACCTAAAAGATTTCTAGAAGTAAAATTTAGTCCGGCATAAAAAAATTGTATAATCATCCAAAGATTCAAACCATGTGTAGGGCAATTACGTATCATTAATTTCATCCTCTCCCAAGATTGTGCAACATGTTCATGATCAAGTTGCTTAAAATTCATAATATCGTTTCTAAGAGAGATGATCTTAGCGGGAGGAAAATACTTAGAGATAAAAGCATCTTTGCACTTATTCCATGAACCAATACTATTTTTAGGCAAAGACAAAAACCGAGCTTTAGCACGATCTCTAAGGGAAAAAGGAAATAGCTTCAATTTAACAATATCATTGTCCACATCTTTCTTCTTTTGCACATCACACAAATCAACAAAGCTATTTAGATGGGTAGCAGCATCTTCACTAGGAAGGCTAGCGAATTGATCTTTCATGACAAGATTCAACAAAGTAGCATTAATTTCACAAGATTCAACATCGGTAAGAGGAGCAATAGGAGTGCTAAGAAAATCATTGTTGTTGGTATTGGTAAAGTCACACAATTTAGTATTATCTTGAGCCATCGTGATAAGCAAGCAATCCAACACACAAGCAAACAAGGAACAAGCGAAAAAAAGCGAACGGAAAAGAGAGGGCGAATAAAACTGCAAGGGTGAAGTGGGGGAGAGGAAAACGAGAGGCAAATGGCAAATAATGTAATGCGAGGGGTAAGAGTTTGTGATGGGTACTTGGTATGTCTTGACTTGTGTGTAGACTCCCCGGCAACGGCGCCAGAAATGGCTCGTTGTCGGGAGTCAAATCTTGACTTGACTTGGCGCGAATCTCCCCGGCAATGGCGCCAGAAATCCTTCTTGCTACCTCTTGAGCACTGCGTTGGTTTCCCCTTGAAGAGGAAAGGGTGATGCAGTAAACTAGCGTAAGTTTTTCCCTCAGTTTTTGAGAACCATGGTATCAATCCAGTAGGAGATCACGATCAAGTCCCACGCACCTACACAAACAAATAAGAACCTTGCAACCAACGCAATAAAGGGGTTGTCAATCCCTTCACGGTCACTTACGAGACTGAGATCTGATAGATATGATAAGATAATATTTTTGGTATTTTTATGATAAAGAGAAATAAAGATGCAAAGTAAAATAAGCAGCAATAGAAATAGCTAAGGGCTCATTTGGTTGATGGGCTTCCCCCCGGGATCCCTACGTTTTTCTAGGGCCCGAAACCCATGTGGAGAAGCTAGCCAGGGAAAACGAGCGCGTCATTTGGACGACCCGTTCAATGGGGTATTCCTGCCCGACCCCTGCTCTTTCCCCGGGAAGAGGTCCCACGCCTGGACACTCACGGAAAATCTTCCCATCGTTTCCCTCGCACGATCTGAACTCGTCTGCCTCTGCTCTCCCTGCCTCACCCGTTGTCGTCCATCCTACTCCTCTTCCCCTCCCCTGTACCACCAAATGAGCATCAGCAAGGAGGAGATCTCCCCCATGGAAGACAGGGAATCATATATGCTCTTGAAATCCCTTGATGGGATTTAGTGACATGGGCATTCTCCCCCTGATCACCAAACAAAGCCTAAGTGTTGGAAGATTAATATGATGGAAGATAGACCTGGGGGCCATAGGTTTCACTAGTAGCTTCTCTCAAGAGCATAAGTATTACGGTGGGTAAACGAATTACTGTCGAGCAATTGATAGAATTGAGCATAGTTATGAGAATATCTAGGCATGATCATGTATATAGGCATCATGTCCGCGAGAAGTACACCGAAACGATTCTACATCTACTACTATTACTCCACACATCGACCGCTATCCAGCATGCATCTAGAGTATTAAGTTCATAAGAACAGAGTAATGCTTTAAGTAAGATGACATGATGTAGAGCGATAAACTCATGCAATATGATATAAACCCCATCCTTTTATCCTTGATAGCAACAATACAGTATGTTCCTTGCTGCCCCTGCTGTCACTGGGAAAGGACACCGCAAGATTGAACCCAAAGCTAAGCACTTCTCCCATTGCAAGAAAGATCAATCTGGTAGGCCAAACCAAATTGATAATTCGAAGAGACTTGCAAAGATAAACCAATCATACATAAAAGAATTCAGAGGAGATTCAAATATTGTTCATAGATAAATTTGATCATAAACCCACAATTCATCGGATCTCAACAAACACACTGCAAAAGAAGATTACATCGAATAGATCTCCAAGAAGATCGAGGTGAACTTTGTATTGAGATCCAAAGAGAGAGAGAGAGAAGAAGCCATCTAGCTAATAACTATGGACCTGTAGGTATGAAGTAAACTACCCACACATCACCGGAGAGGCCATGGAGTTGATGTAGAGGCCCTCTGTGATCAATGCCCCCTCCGGCGGAGCTCCGGAAAAGGCCCCAAGATGGGATCTCTCGGGTACAGAAGGTTGCGGCGGTGGAATTAGGTTTTCATGGTACTCCTGGATGTTTGGGGGGGGGTATCTGGATATATATAGGAGGAAGAAGTAGGCCGGTGGAGCAATGAGGGGCCTATGAGGGTGTAGGGCGCGCCCAGGGGGTAGGCGCCCCCCCTGCCTCATGGCCTCCTCGATTGTTTCTTGACGCCCACTCCAAGTCTCCTGGATCACATTTGTTGAGAAAATCACATTCCCGAAGGTTTCATTCCGTTTGGACTCAGTTTGATATTCCTTTTCTGCGGAACACTGAAATAGGCAAAAAAACAACAATTTGGGTTGGGCCTCCGGTTAATAGGTTAGTCCCAAAAATGATATAAAAGTGTAAAATAAAGCCCATTAACATCCAAAATAGATAATATAATAGCATGGAGCAATCAAAAATTATAGATACGTTCGAGACGTATCATAAAACGCAAAAGAAAAGATCCAAGCTGAAAGTTTAAGTGAAGAGTTTCAATCTGCAAAAAGAATCAATCGAATCGGAGTTAGGAAACTCAAACTACGATCAAAAGAAATTCGAATTCAAATCTGCTTGAAACAAAATTTTAAATTTCGAAAATCATGTTCAAGTGGATTATCTGGAGAGAGGGGAACAAGACGAAGATTTTGGCGTTGGTTTCACTGAATTTGGATAAACGAGCAAAAAGTAGCGAAGGTTTGAAGATCAGGGACTAATCTGTAAAGAAACTATTCATGGATAGGTCCCTGGCCGAAAATAAACAGGAAAAGAGAAATCTATCGGACGAACGTCTGCTATTAGAAACTAACGAATGAATTCATTCGCTACTAAAATGAATCGGGTGAACGTTCGCTATTTATCCGAAAAAAATAAAAACCGATCTATCCTAACTAAACCGAAACAAAAATAACCGAGAAGTAACCGGCGAACTGGGACGGTTTCTACCGGTTAAATGGGGTTCGGCCGGCGGTGATCAACAGCGAGCGGGGCGACTAAAGGCGGCGGCGGCGCGGCTGACTCAGGGTCCAAGGGGGCCCGGGGTCGCTATATATATAGAGGGAGTCCCGAGCTCCCACAGCTCCAGCGAGACGGAGTCCTGCCGGACTCGGGCACGGAAGGCGGTGGTGGCGTAGGCTCGGCTGGGCCGGCCCAGTTCGGGAGTTGTTTTTTTAATAATTTCACCAAAAAAGAAAAATCCAAAATAAAATTAAATAAATCCTAAAATCCCAAAAATATTTTTCACGGTCCTCTACTAATATTTAGGACAACATGAACATTTTTCTTGGCTAAATGCAATTTCTTTTAAATGCAACTTTTCCTAATTTAACCGAATAAAATTTTAAATAAAAATCAAATAAAATATATATTTTTATTTAAAATTAAATTTCCATTATTTCCTCTGTTTTGAAGAAGTCATATTATCTTCTCTCATTGTTTTATTTATTTCAAAATAACTGGAAAAGTAATTTCAAATAAAAATCACTTTAACCCAACTTACCTAATTTGAAAATTCAAAAATGGAATTTTATGAAAACCTCCAACACTCTCAAACGGTCCTTGAGTTGCTTAAGGTCTCTAGGATCGAAATGTCCAAATAAAACTAATTTAAAAATGCAAGAAACATGGATGCATATGATGACCTAATGATTAACATCCGAATTGAAAATTGGGATGTTACAACTAATGGGCCACCACGGGCCTTGTTGGAGAGAGAGGAGGGCAGCCAGGGCAGGCCGCACAGCCCCCCTTGTAGTCTGAACTAGACAAGGGAAGGGGGGCGGTGCCCCCCTTTCCTACTCCCTCTCCCTCTCCTTCCTTCCCCCTCTCTTCCTTGTGGAGGAATCCTACTAGGATTGGTAATCCTAGTAGGACTGCCTCTCCTTGGGCGCGCCCCTAGGGCCGGCCGGCCTCCCCCTCCCTCCTTTATATACGAGGGTAGGGGGCACCCTAGAACACACAAGTTGATCTTTTAGCCGTGTGCGGTGCCCCCCTCCATAGTTACACACCTCGGTCATATCGTTGTAGTGCTTAGGCGAAGCCCTACCTCGGTAACTTCATCATCACCGTCACCACACCGTCGTGCTGACGGAACTCTCCCTCGGCCTCAACTGGATCAAGAGTTCGAGGGAGGTCATTGAGCTAACGTGTGCTGGTCGAGGAGGTGCCGTGCGTTCGGTACTTGGATCGGTTGGATTGCAAAGACGTTCGACTACATCAATGCGTTACTAAACGCTCCCGCTTTCGATCTACGAGGGTACATAGACACACTCCCCCCTCTCGTTGCTATGCATCTCCTAGATAGATCTTGCGTGATCATAGGTAAAAAAATTAAATACTGCGTTCCCCCACACCTATGATATATCTAAGCATGGAAAGTATTGGGAACTCTAAGTCATTTTCGTTGGTGGGATGGATACACCTCCCAAAATGTTTTTATCTCTAAGTTTTTCACTTTGAGCTCTGGCACCTCTACAAATCCCTACTTCCCTCTGTGAAGGGCCTATCTTTTACTTTATGCAATTTTTATTTTGAATTTGAGTCTCTATCTTATCTTATAAAAGCACCAACTAGGAGGCAATATGATCATACTTGGGTATTGGACATAGCTAATATGCGAGTGTGTTCTAGGAATGGATCAATGGTTAAACATGATGGGCTAGGGATAGCTTATTTTAGCGTTGATATTTTGAAAGACATGGTTGCTTGTTGATATGCTTATTTGTATTATCATGTCAAAATTAGACTATTGCTTTGAACAATATAAAAGTCCAAATGTCCATGCTATGAAGAAAGAATTATGATATGACATGTTAGGCAGCATCCCACATCAAAACTTCTGTTTTTATCACTTCCCTACTCGAGGACAAGTAGGAGTTAAGCTTGGGGATGCTGATACGTCTCCAACGTATCTATAATTTTCGATTGTTTCATGCTGTTATATTATCAATCTTGGATGTTTTATAATCATTTTATAGTCATTTTATATCATTTTTTGGTACTAACCTATTGACATAGTGCCAAGTGCGAGTTGCTGTTTTTCCATGTTTATTTACATCGCAGAAAATCAATATCAAACGGAGTCCAAATGCCACCAAAATTTACGGAGAATTTTTATGGGCCAGAAGGAACACAACGGACCCTGGCTGCGCCTGGGGGTGCCCCGAGGGAGGCACAACCCACCAGGGCGTGCCAGGAGGCCCAAGCTCACCCTGGTGGGTTGTGCCCACCTCGGGTGCCTCCCGGACCGCCTCTTTGCTCTATAAATACCCCAATATTCCAGAAACCCTACGGGAGTCGACAAAATATTGATCCAACCTCCGCAGAGTCTAGAACCACCAGATCCAATCTAGACACCATCTCAGATGGGGTTCACCACCTCCATTGGTGCCTCTTCGATGATGCGTGAGTAGTTCTTTGTAGACCTTCGGGTCCGTAGTTAGTAGCTAGATGGCTTCATCTCTCTCTCTCTCTCTCTTGATTCTCAATACAATGGTCTCTTGGAGATCCATATGATGTAACTCTTTTTGCGGCATGTTTGTTGGGATCGATGAACTTTGAGTTTATGATCAGATCTATGTTTTTATATCCATGAAAGTATTTGAGTTTCTTTGATCTCTTTTATGCATGATCTCTTATAGCCTCATATTTCTTCTCTGATATTTTGGTTTTGTTTGGCCAACTTGATCTATTTATCTTGCAATGGGAAGAGGTGCTTTGTAGTGGGTTCGATCTAACGGTGCTTGATCCCAGTGACAGAAAGGGAGCCGACACGTATGTATCATTGCTACTAAGGATAAAACGACGGGGTCTATCGCTATGGTGTGAATTTGTTATTTGTTTGATATTTTGATGAGATGTATGTTGTTTCTCCTCTAGTGGTGTCATGTGAACTTCGACTACTAACACTTCACCATTGTTTAGGCCTAGGGGAAGGCATTGGGAAGTAATAAGTAGATGATGGGTTGCTACAGTGACAGAAGTTTAAACCCTAGTTTATGCGTTGCTTCGTAAGGGGCTGATTTAGATCCATATGTTTCATGATATGGTTAGGTTTACCTTAATACTTCTATTGTAGTTGCGGATGCTTGCAGTAGGGGTTAATCATAAGTGGTATGCTTGTCCAAGGAAGGATAGTACCCAAGCACCGGTCCACTCACATATCAAATTATCAAAGTACCAAACGCGAAACATATGAGCGTCATGAAAACTAGCTTGACGATAATTCCCATGTGTCCTCGGGAGCGCTTTCCTTTATATAAGAGTTTGTCCAGGCTTATCCTTTGCTACAAAAAGGATTGGGCCATCTTGCTGCACCTTATTTACTATATTTACTTGTTACCCGTTACAAATTACCTTATCACAAAACCATCTGTTACCGATAATTTCAGTGCTTGCATAGAATACCTTACTGAAAACTGCTTATCATTTCCTTCTGCTCCTCATTGGGTTCGACACTCTTACTTATCGAAAGGACTATGATAGATCCCCTATACTTGTGGGTCATCAAGACTCTTTTTTGGCGCCGTTGCCGGGGAGTGAAGCGCCTTTGGTAGGTGGAACTTGGTAAGGAAAAATTTATATAGTGTGCTGAAATTTACTGTCACTTGCTACTATGGAACATAATCCTTTGAGGGCTTTGTCGGGGTATCTTCACCCCGACCAGTAGAGCAAAGAGTTTCTCCTCAACCTACTGAACTTACTGAAAATGTTTACTTTGAAATTCCTTCGGGTATGATAGAGAAACTGCTAGCTAATCCTTTCACAGGTGATGGACCATTACATCCCGATTTGCACCAAGTCTATGTGGATGAAGTTTGTGGATTATTTAAGTTTGCAGGTATACCCAAGGATGTTATCAAGAATAAGGTCTTCCCTTTATCTTTGAAGGGAAAGTCATTGGCATGGTTTAGGCTATGTGATGATATGGGATCATGGAACTACAACCGGTTGAAATTGGAATTTCATCAGAAGTTTTATCCTATGCATCTTGTTCATCATGATCGTAATTATATATATAATTTTTGGCCTCACGAAGGAGAAAGCATCGCTCAAGCTTGGGGGAGGCTTAAGTCAATGTTATATTCATGCCCCAATCATGAGCTTTCAAGAGAAATTATTATTCAAAATTTTATGCTCGGCTTTCTCTCGATAATCGCTCCATGCACGATACTTCTTGTACTGGCTCTTTTATGATGAAGACTATTGAATTCAAATGGGATTTATTGGAAAGAATTAAATGCAAATCTGAAGATTGGGATCTTGAGAAGGTAAGGAATCAGGTATAACACCTAAGTTTGATTGCATTAAATATTTTATGGATACCGATGCTTTCTGTGAATTTAGCACTAAATATGGACTTGACTCTGAGATAGTAGCTTCTTTCTGCGAATCTTTTGCTACTCATGTTGATCTCCCCAAGGAGAAGTGGTTTAAATATAATCCTCCCATTGAAGTAAAAGTAGTTGAACCTATTAAAGTTGAAGAAAAGATTATCACTTATAATGATTCTGTTGTTCCTACTGCTTATATTCAGAAACCACCTTTCCTTGTTAGAATAAAGCATCATGCTAAAGCTTCAACTGTGGTTCGTAAGAGTAATACTAGAACACCTACACCCTCTGAGCAAATTAAAGTTGAACCTAGTGTTGCTATGGTTAAATATCTCTTGGCCGATAATATTGATGGGCATGTTATTTACTTCTGTGATGAAGCTGCTAGAATTGCTAGACCCGATACTAAACATAAACATAGATCTATTGTAGGCATGCCTATTATTTCAGTTAAAATAGGAGATCATTGATATCATGGCTTATGTGATATGGGTGCTAGTGCAAGTGCAATACCTCATTCCTTATACAAAGGAATTATGCATGATATTTCACCTGCTGAGATAGAAGACATTGATGCTACAATTAAACTTGCCAATAGAGACACTATTTCACCAGTTGGGATTGTTAGAGATGTTGAAGTCTTGTGTTGGAAAGTTAAATATCCTGCTGATTTTCTTGTTCTTGGTTCCCCACAAGATAACTTTTGTCCCATTATATTTGGCAGACCTTTCTTGAATAATGTCAATGCTAAGATAGACTACAATAAGGATATTGTTTCTGTTGGTTTAGGGGATATGTCTCATGAATTTAACGTTGCTAAATTTCATAGACAACCCCATGATAAAGAATTGCATAGTAAGGATGAAATTATTGGTCTTGCTTCTATTGCCGTGCCTCCTAATGATCCTTTAGAACAGTATTTGCTAGACCATGAGAATGATATGTTTATGAATGAAATAAGGGAAATAGATGAAGCATTCTTTAAACAGGAACCTATTTTGAAACACAACTTGCCTGTTGAAATCCTAGGGGATCCTCCTCCACCCAAGGGTGATCCCGTGTTTGAGCTTAAACCATTACCTGATACTCTTAAATATGCTTATCTTGATGAGAAAGAGATATATCCTATTATTATTAGTGCTAACCTTTCAAAGCATGAAGAAAAGAAATTATTGAAAACTCTGAAGAAGCACCGTGCTGCTATTTGGATATACTCTTGATGATCTTAAGGGCATTAGTCCCACTCTATGCCAGCACAAAATAAAATTGGAGAAAGACGCAAAACTGGTTGTTGATCACCAACGACGGTTAAATCCTATGATCAAAGAAGTGGTAAGAAAACAAATACTAAAGCTTCTGGAGGCAGGTATAAATTATCCCGTTGATGATAGTCAGTTGGTAAGTCCTATCCATTGTGTCCCTAAGAAGGGAGGTATTACTGTTGTTCCTAATGATAAAGATGAATTGGTCCCACAAAGAATAGTTACAGGTTATAGAATGGTAATTGATTTCCGCAAATTAAATAAAGCTACTAAAAAGGATCATTACCCGTTACCTTTTATTGATCAAATGCTAGAAAGATTGTCCAAACATACACATTGTTGCTTTCTAGATGGTTATTCTGGTTTCTGTCAAATACCTGTGTCAAAAGAGGATCAATAAAAGTCAACTTTTACTTGCCCTTTCGGTATCTTTGCTTATAGACGTATGGCTGGTTTATGCAATGCACCTGCTACCTTTTAAAGATGTATGACTGCTATATTCTCTGACTTTTGTGAAAAGATTGTTGAGGTTTTCATGGATGATTTCTCCGTATATGGAACTTATTTTGATGATTGCTTAAGCAACCTTGATCGAGTTTTGCAGAATTGTGAAGAAACTAATCTTGCATTTAATTGGGAGAAGTGCCACTTTATGGTTAATGAATGTATTGTCTTGGGGCATAAAATTTCTGAAAGAGGTATTGAAGTTGATAAAGCTAAAGTTGATGCTATTGAAAAGATGTCGTGTCCTTAGGACATTAAAGGTATAAGAAGTTTCCTTGGTCATGCCGGTTTTTATAGGAGGTTCATTAAGGACTTCTCTAAAATTTCTAGGCCTCTAACTAATCTCTTACAAAAAGATGCTCCATTTGTCTTTGATGATGATTGTGTAGAAGCATTTGAAATACTTAAGAAAGCTTTGATTTCTGCACCTATTGTTCAGCCTCCTGATTGGAATTTGCCATTTGAAATTATGTGTGATGCTAGTGATTATGCTGTAGGGGCTGTTCTATGGCAAAGAGTTGATAAGAAATTAAATGTTATCCAATATGCTAGTAAAACTCTAGACAGTGCTAAAAGAAATTATGCTACTACTGAAAAGGAGTTTTTAGCAGTTGTATTTGCATGTGATAAGTTCAGACCTTATATTGTTGATTCTAAAGTAAGTGTTCACACTGATCATGTTGTATTAAATATCTTATGGAAAAGAAAGATGCTAAACCTAGACTTATTAGATGGGTTCTCTTGCTACAAGAATTTGATTTGCATATTATTGATAGAAAGGGAGCTGAGAACCCCGTTGCAGACAACTTGTCTAGGTTAGAGAATGTTCTTGATGACCCACTACCTATTGATGATAGCTTTCCTGATGAACAATTAGTGTCGGATCCAGTGTTCCGACAAACCCTTGAGGTTCGAACACTGGGGTGCACGCGAAGGTTTTCTCCCCATCGATCCAGGCGTTAGCTCTCTAAGATCTCGCAGATGAACTCAACGAACTCACAACACAGAAAGACACAAGATTTATACTAGTTCGGGCCACCATTGTGGTGTAATACCCTACTCCAGTGTGGTGGTGGTGGATTGCCTCTTGGGCTGATGAACAATTACAAGGGGAAGAACAGCCTCCTGAGGTTGAGGTGTTCTTGTGCTTGGTGGACTTGTGATCAGGTCGATCCTCACTTGTCTCTCGTCCCCTTGTGCTCTCTTCCTCTCTCTTTTTTCTCCTTCTCTTCACTGTGGTGTTAGTTCTACTTATATAGGCCCTGGTCCTCTCCCCAAATATTGAGCGGGAAGGGAGCAACAACGGCCAATTCGAAAGGGGACATCTAGTACAAGTTATCCTGACAAAAGGTGGTCTTCGCCTGCCAAAGGCTCTGGTGGTGACGCCGTCTTGGGCTCCATGGTGACCTCCGTCCTACCGTCCTTCTGGTCTTGGTCTTGTTGCACCAATATGGAAACCTTTGCCTGATGCCTCGGTACTCCGCGCCTGCGCTTGCCCCCTTGGCACTCAAGAGGAAACAAGGACACTGCGCGTGCTGGCGCCCACCTGGCGCCCGCCTAGCCTCGATCGTCATGGCTCACATCATGAGGACCTCGCGAGGTTTTCCCTGCCTTGATCTCTCCACCCCTCGTGAACCTGCCTGGCGAGGCCGCTCCTAAGGAGGTCTTGCGTCGTCCGCCTCGCGAGGCTTGGCCCCTCACGAAGGTCTTCAATGCCTTGTCGATGAAGATGGGCCATATAGACCTGCCAGTCCAGCCATGCCGTGGGCCGCAGGCAGGCAAGTCTGGGGACCCCTGTTCCCAGTACGTGAAGAGTAGCCCCCGAGCCCAAGGCGCGCTCGGGCTTGGCTTCGAGGCGAAGACAGAGGGTCAAGCGCGGAGCACCACGGGCCCCCAAAGCCTAGGGCCTCGATTGACGCGTGGTGGTTGATTGGACGTGGGCGTCTCCGCTTCCCCACGCTGCCTCGGCAACTGCCCGACTTGACAAGTCCCTGCGACATGCAAGGGAAGCCATCATTACCTGTGATCATGGGGGTGCTGGTTGGCCTTCTCCTGCTATAAATGGGGAGGGGGCAGTGCCCCCGTCGCTCATCTCTTCCCTTTCCGCTCGCTTCTTCTTCCTTTGCTTCGCCGCATACTCCAATGGCGCCGTCGAAGAGGTTCTCCGCCACGGAGAAAGGAACGGCCCCTCGCTAAGGGCCCGGCTCTCCGGCGCCTAAACGGGGACGTGGTCGCCCCCGTAAGCACACCTCGACTCCCGCCGTAGCCCCTGCTCCCGGGGTGGCGCCTCTGCGCGTGGCGGGGGTCGATCCAATCGTGGTAGCCCCATCGATGAGGGGAGACGTGCTGTGGTCGCATGGCCTCCCCGGCCACGCTTCCACTCGGCAGAGGTGATCCAGAGTTCATAGTCTGGTCGGTGGATCCGGCCGGCAACCGGCTCAGCTTCTGCACTTCTTCGTCAATCAGCCGCTGGCCCCCGGTCTAGGCGGGCTCTGGCTGCAGGCGGACAGTTGCTGCAGTAGGGCCTCCTGGGTCGCGTTTGAAGTCTCTGCCGCGGGAAATATAGCTCTGGCTCGTGGTTGGCAGACGTTCGCCCACACACGCGGCCTGGGCAAGCGGTGCACCCTCCACTTCAGCTATGACGGTGATGCGACCCTCTACGTGAGGGCGTTTGGGGAAGATGGTCGCCGCGCCAGGTGCTGCAACGAGACGAACACGGTGAGGAGGTGCTCGGTCTCGGCGATGGCCGCGACAAGGGTGAGCCCACCGGCCGCGCCTCATCCAGCTACAGTGGCTCTTCTCTTGGCGAAAGCTCCAGCAGCGGCGGCTACGACCAGCCGCCGCGCCTACTCCGAAGGTGGTAGCGGGTCGTCTCATCGCCGCGCCTCCGTGAAGCGCGAGGAGGGGTCCAGCTAAGCTCGGGACGTCGCCGAAGGCCTGCCCCCGTGGTTCTTTGCAACGCCGCTTTTGCTTCGTTCCTCTTTTCTTTCCTGCATCAAAACGAAACCAGTATGGGCCCGGAGGGGCATGTGTCGAACTGTGATTCTTCAGTTATTATGCTATGCCTGTTATTTCTATGTTGTGTCGTTATTTCGTGCGGAGATATCTTAGCTTGGCGCGTTCGGGGCCGCCTCTTCTTCACGAGGCACTTGTCTCCTCGTGCCCGTCTTGGCTTAGTGGTTGCTCAGGAACTGCAAAAAAACTTGTTAGGAAGCTCGGTAGGAGACTTATCGTTCATCCGAGCCTTGACCCAGTGCTTCATATCGCGGTGCCCGGGGGGCACGGATTAGGAGAGATGTGTCGGTGGCGGGCTCGAACAAGGGTGCCTCGCGAGAAGGCAGACCAAAGGCAGAGAGAAGGACCAACTCAGGAAGAAGAAACCCTCACGAAGGCACCGGCCTAGCCCCTTCGCGAGGTATGCGAGAGAGAGAGAGAGAGAGAGAGCACAAGCGAACTAAATTCAGAAAAGGCCGCAAAAGACGGCAAAATCAAATCAGCAAGGGTCGCCAGAAGCAAACTTCGATTAAGAGAAGGCGAGCCAACTACGGAAAGCAAATGAAAAGCCGCGTCCGGCACCTAGTCTAGTCTTCGATGTCTTCTCACCAGCGCGGAGCTAAGTGCTGCCACTAGGCGTGGGAGGGAGCCCCCGAGGCCCGAGGGCGGCTCTCCGGAGACTCCGGGGCGTGTACAACCCCACTCATTATTACGTGAGAGTGCCACAGGCGGCGATTCTTCACAAGAACTGGGCCTTCTTCACAGGAACTGGGCCTTTCTTCACACGCACCGGACCTTGCTTCACAGGCACTGGGCCTTGCTTCACAGGCATTGGGCCTTGCTTCATGGGTAGAATTTCCGGAGGTGCTGGTTATTCCAGGCGTTCTGGACGGGCACCCCGTCCTGCGTCTCCAGGCGCGCGGCGCCGGGCCTGGAGATATGGACGACCTTGAACAGGCCCTCCCACATGGGTGAGAGCTTGTGCAACCCTTCCCTAGAGAGGACCCGCCTCAGGACGAGGTCGCCTACCTTGAGCGTCCTGGAGCGGATGTTGCGGCAGTGGTACCGCCGCAGCGCCTGCTGGTACCTTTGCCGCCCTCAGTGCTGCTTCACAGCGTCATTCCTCCCCCAGTACGAGGTCCATCCCCCGCGTGGCATCCTGCTGCGTTTCATCAAATGCCAGGACCTGTGCGAAGTGATGCTTGACCCCATGAGGAAGGACCGCTTCGGCTCCGTAGACAAGGAAGAATGGGGTCTCGCCCGTCGGCTTCGTGGTGGTGGTGCGGATGGACCACATCACAGACTGGAGCTCATCGTGCCAGCCCCTGCCGCATGCCTCGAGCTTCTTCTTGAGGTCCTGGTCTTGAGGCCTCTCAGGACCTCCGCTTTGGCGCGTTCATCCTGGCCATTGCTCCCGGGGTGCACCACCAAAGCGTAGCAGATCTGCGTTCCAAGGTTAGCACAGTATGTTTTGAAGAGGTTACTGGTGAATTGCGAGCCGTTGTCAGTGATGATGCGGTTGGGGACCCCGAAACGGCTCATGAGGCCCCTGATGAATTTAACAGCGAAACTGGCTGGGATGGTGCAGACGGCTTCTACTTCCACCCACTTGGTGAACTTATCAATGGCGACGTAGAGGTAGCGGTAGCCCCCTGGCGCTCGAGGGAATGGGCCCAAGATATCCAGCCCCCAGACCGCGAACGACCACGTGAGCGGTATAGTCTGGCAGCCCTGAGCGGGCTGATGGATCTGCTTGGCGTGGAACTGGCAAGCTTCGCAGGACCTCACTAGCTCAGCTGCGCCGTTGAGTGTCGTGGGCCAGTAGAATCCATTGCAGAACACCTTGCTGACAAGAGTCCATGACGACGAGTGGTGTCTGCAGTCCCCGCCGTGTATGTCAATCAGCAACTCCTTCCCCTGGTCCCTGGAAATGCAACGCAACGAAACATCATTTGGCCGCTTCCTGTACAACTCACTGTCCTGGATGCAGTACGTCGTGGCTTTCCAGGCTACGCACTCTGCATCCTCCTCCTTCTCTGGTAGCGCCCCATGCATCTTTGAATTCCTTGGTCCAACATCCCTCTTGAGGCTCGAGCGCCAAGAGCAAGCAAGCCCCTGAAGTTGGGCCACAAGCTGGGGCTCCCGTGGCTGGCGGTTGTGGGAGCTCCTCCCGAGGCCGTGTCATGCTTAAAAGTGGTGGCATTGCTGACGGCTTGAAGAGCCGCTCCTCGAAGACGCCAGGCTCGTGGGGATGCCGCTTGGATGCCCTCCTGGTGATGTCATCGGCTTCATTGTTGGTGCCACGGGGCACATGCTGCACCTACATGCCTAGGAACTGCTTTTCCATCTTACGCACTTCCGCGAGGTACGCCTCCATGTGCTTGTCCTTTGGCTCGTACACTTTGTTGGAGAAGTTGACGAGGAGCTGTGAGTCGCCCCTAACAGTGAGGCGCTTCACCCCTAGAGCTGTTGCGGCCTTCAGGTCAGCTATCAGGCCTTCGTATTCCACGATGTTGTTGGAGACCTTCTCGCCCTGCTGAAAGCAGAGCTGCACAGCGTAATAGAGCTTGTCTTGTGTGGGTGAGATGAGCACTGCTCCAGCCCCCGCGCCCTGGTGCGCGAAGGCACCGTCGAAATACATGACCCATCCGTCTGGCGCCTCACTTCCTAGCAAGGTGGACCGGTCCTCGCATGCTTCCAGTGCCGGGGCATCCGTCCATTCCGCCACGAAGTCAGCAAGTGCGGCTCCTTTGATGATCCTGGTGGTGCTAAACTCCAACTGGAATGCATGTAGCTCGATGTTCCACTCAGCGACCCTTCCAACAGAGTTGGGGCTCCTAAGCACCCTCTCCAACGGGTAGGCTGAGACGACCTTGGGGTGGCCCTGGAAGTAGTGCCATAGCTTGTGCGAGGCCACCAGGAGCGCGAGCAGGAGCTTCTGAGGCATGGGGTAACATGCCCTTGCGTCCCGTAGCACCATGCTGACGAAGTACACCGAGTGCTCGACGAGGACCGGCGTGTTGGTGAGGCTCGCATCTTGCGCAAGTTGGGGTGCCTTATGAGGTGGTGGGACCTCCGGCGCCTGGTCTCTTGCGGGGGTCCCTACGGTGTCATCCGGCCGAGCTTGGTCTTATGTTGCTGCCGCTACGGCTCTTGCTGCACCTTCCTGATCTTGCGTCATCTCAGCCGGTGACGTAGCTTGGCGCGGCGCACTCTTGGCCTGGTGCTCCTCCCGAACCGCCACTAGCACAGTGCTGGCGGAGTATGGGGTGGCGGCAAGATAGAGCACCAGGGGCTCGAGAGGCCGTGGCACCACCAATACCGGTGGGCTGGTCAGGTATCTCTTGAGGTCTTGGAAGGCCCGGTCGGCCTCGAGAGTCCACTCGAACGGGCCCTTCTTCTTCATCATCTTGAAAAAGGGTAAGGCGCGCTCTCCCAGCTTAGAGATGAAGCGCCCTAATGCGGTCACCCAACCAGCCAGCTTCTGCATTTCCTTGAGGGTCTGCGGAGGGCTCATGCCTTCAATGGCCTTGATCTTCTTCGGGCTCGCCTCGATCCCTCTGTGCGACATGAGGAACCCCAGCAGCTTGCCGAAAGGAACACCGAACACACATTTCTCTGGGTTAAGCCGCAAGTTCACCTGGCGCACGCTCTCGAAGGTATCCTCCAGGTCTTGGATCAAGGTTCTCGCCTCCCGATATTTCACCCCAATGTCATCGACGTAGGCCTTCGTGTTCCTCCCGAGCTGTCACCCTAAAGCGATGTGGATCAGCCACTGAAAGGTCGCTCCCGTGTTGCGCAGTCCGAAGGGCATACAGGTGTAGCAGTACACCCCACATGGGGTCAGGAAGGCTGCCTTCTCTACATCTTCCACCGCCATCTTGATTTGGTGATACCCTGAGAACGCATACAGGAAGCACAGTAGGTCGCACTCAGCGATGGAGTCGATGATCTGGTCGATGCGCGGGAGAGGGAACGGATCCCGAGGGCACGCCTTGTTGAGGTTGGTGAAGTTAACACACATTCGCTCCTTCCAGCCTTTCTTCGGCACCACGACTGGGTTCGCAAGACATTCGGGGTACTTGACCTCACGAACGGCGCCCGCCGCCTCCAACTTGCGGGTCTCTTGGACGATGAAGGCCTGCTTCTCCGTGGACTGCCGCCTTGCTTGTTGCTTCACAGGGCGCGCATTGGGGCACACCCTCAGGTGGTGCTGAATCACCTCCCTCGGGACCCCCACCAGTTGATTGGGCTCCCATGCGAATATGTCCTTGTTCGCGCGTAAGAACTTCACCAATGCTTCCTCTTGGTTGGGGTTAAGGCCGGCACCTATGGTGAAGGTGGCTCCTAAGGAGCCGTCCTCGTCGACCGACACCTGCCTTGTCTTGGGTGAACAACTGCTTCTTCTTGGTCGGCGTGGCCTCCTTGGCCTCGGGGGTACCAGTGCCGATGGGCTGCGCCGTCGCAGCAGTCCTGAAGGCAAGTTTGAGCGCCGTCACGGCCTCCTTAGTGTCCCCTTTGATGGTGAGGACATCCTTGCTCCCTGGCATTTTGATGAGATTGTAGGCTGGACGAGTCGCCGCCATGAGCTGGGCCAGGGCTGGGTACCCAAGGATGGCGTTGTACGGGAGGCCGATACGGACAATGTCAAAGTCGACCAGCTTGGTGCGGTAGTTGTCGCGTGTGTCAAAGGTGACAGGAAGGCGGATCTACCCCAGGGAGCGGGCACTGGCACCACCAACTCCTGAGAAAGGCTTGTTGAGGCTGAGTTGTTCGAGCCGCACGTGAAGTAGGCTGAAGGCCTCCATGGAGATCAAGTTGAGGCCTACGCCGCCGTCGATGAGGGTCTTAGTGATGTCCATGTTGCAGATGGTGGGCGTGCAGAGCATGGGAAGCATGCCCGAGCCGGCGATGGTGACGGGGTGGTCTTCTGAGCTGAAGGTGAGGTCGGCCTCAGGCGCGGCCCAGCCCGGCGGAGCCCCAGAGCACGTGGAAGCGGCGTCGATCTGGCGGAGGAACGGCTTGATATGGCGCTCTGAAGGCGACACTTGTGAGACGCCTAGCAGGGCCGCGACCGCGTGGTGTGCTGGTGCAGCATAGCACGCAGTGAAGAGGCCGCGGAGCTCCTCCCAAGATGCCATCATGGATCCAGGAAGGTTGAGCAGCCAGGCGCGCGGCTCACCGGCGAGGGCCATGGGAAGCCAGTTGGCCATGACCTTGTCGTCTCCCCCGGCTTCGAGGACGGCCCCCTCATACGCCAGAAGGAAAGCTGATGGGTCTGCCGTGCCGTCGTAGCGTGGTGGCATCCCCGGCTTGAACTTGGGCGGCCATTGAGCCCCCTAGCCCCGTCGTCAACACTAGCCGTCGGAGTCGGTGGTAGGGTGCCTGCCATGCGGGCGGAGCACGGTGTCGACGGAGTGCAGATCGACAAAAGAGAAGCTACGGCGCACCCCTACCTGGCACGCCAAATGTTGGATCACGGGTTCCGGCAAACCCTTGAGGTTCGAACACTGGGGTGCGCGCAAAGGTTTTCTCCCTATCGATCCATGCCTTAGCTCTCTAAGATCTCGTAATGGTAATGAACTCAACGAACTCACAACACAGAAAGACACAAGATTTATACTGGTTCAGGCCACCGTTGTGGTGTAATACCCTACTCCAGTGTGGTGGTGGTGGATTGCCTCTTGGGCTGATGAAGAACATTTACAAGGGGGAGAACAACCTCCTGAGGTTGAGGTGTTCTTGTGCTTGGTGGACTTGTGATCAGGTCTATCCTCACTTGTCTCTCGTCCCCTTGTGCTCTCTTCCTCTCTCTTTTTTATCCTTCTCTTCACTGTGGTGGTTAGTTCTACTTATATAGGCCCTGGTCCTCTCCCCAAATATTGAGCGGGAAGGGAGCCAACAACGGCCAATTCGAAAGGGGACAACTAGTACAAGTTATCCTAACAAAAGGTGGTCTTCGCCTGCCAAAGGCTCTGGTGGTGACGCTGTCTTGGGCTCCATGGTGACCTCCGTCCTGCCGTCCTTCTGGTCTTGGTCTTGTTGCACCAATATGGAAACCTTTGCCTGATGCCTCGGTACTCCGCGCCTGCGCTTGCCCCCTTGGCACCAAAGAGGAAACAAGGACACTGCGGGCGCTGGCACTCGCATGGCGCCCACCTGTCCTTGATCGTCATGGCTCACGTCATGAGGACCTCGCGAGGTTTTCCCTTCCTTGATCTCTCCGCACCTCGTGAGCCTTCCTGGCGAGGCCGCTCCTGAGGAGGTCTTGCGTCGTCCGCCTCGCGAAGGTCTTGAATGCCTTGTCGATGAAGATGGGCCGTATAGACCTGCCAGCCCAGCCACATCGTGGTCCGCAGGCAGGAAAGTCTGGGGACCCCCATTCCCAGGATGCCGACAATTAGCTATCATAAATGCCTCTCGTACTGCTCCATGGTATGCTGATTATGCTAATTACAATGTTGCTAAATTTATACCACCTAGTTTCACATACCAGCAAAAGAAAAAGTTCTTCTATGATTTAAGAAACTACTTTTGGGATGACCCACACCTTTATAAAGAAGGAGTAGATGGTGTCATTAGGTGTTGTGTACCTGAGCATGAATAGGAACACATCCTACGCAAGTGTCACTCCAAGGCTTATGGAGGACACCACGCTAGAGATAGAACTACACATAAGGTATTGCAATCCGGTTTTTATTGGCCTACTCTCTTCAGGTATGCTCGTAAGTTTGTTTTGTCTTGTGATAAATGTCAAAGAATAGGTAATATTAGTAGACATCAAGAAATGCCTATGAATTAGTCACTTGTTATTGAACCATTTGATGTTTGGGGTTTTGATTATATGGGACCTTTTCCTTCCTCTAATGGGTATACACATATTTTAGTTGCTGTTGATTATGTTACTAAGTGGGTAGAAGCTATCCCAACTAGTAGTGCGGATCATAACACCTCTATTAAGATGCTTAAAGAAGTTATTTTTCCGAGGTTTGGAGTCCCTAGATATTTAATGACTGATGGTGGTTCACATTTTATTCATGGTGCTTTTCGTAAAATGCTTGCCAAGTATGATGTTAATCATAGAATTTCATCTCCTTATCATCCACAATCTAGCGGTCAAGTAGAACTGAATAATAGAGAGCTTGAGTTAATTTTGCAAAAGGCTGTTAATAGATCTAGAAAGAATTGGTCCGAGAAACTTTATGATGCATTATGGGCTTATAGAACTGCATACAAAAATCCTATGGGTATGTCTCCATATAAGATGGTTTATGGAAAAGCATGTCACTTACTTCTCGAACTAGAACATAAGGCATATTGGGCCACTAAAGAGCTCAATTATGATTTCAAACTTGCCGGTGAGAAGATGTTATTTGACATTAGCTCACTTGATGAATGGAGAACCCAGGCTTATGAGAATGCCAAAATGTTTAAAGAAAAAGTTAAAAGATGGCATGACAAAAGGATACAAAAGCGTGAGTTTAATGTAGGTGATTATGTATTATTATACAACTCTCGTTTAAGATTTTTTTGCAGGAAAACTCATCTCTAAATGGGAAGGTCCTTACGTCATCGAGGAGGTCTATCATTCCAGTGCCATAAAAATCAACAACTTCGAAGGCACTAATCCGAGGGTAGTGAACGGTCAAAGAATCAAATGTTATATCTCAGGTAATCCTATAAATGTTGAAACTATTATTGAAACCATAACTACGGAGGAATACATAAGGGACACTTTCCAGAACGTTTCAGACTCCAAAAAGGAATAGGTATGAGGTACGGTAAGTATACCGACTCCAAAATAGTTCTAATAGCAATTTTCTCCATTTTGGAATATTTAAGAAAATAGGAAAATAAGAAGCAGTCCGAGAAGGACACGAGGCGTCCACGAGGGTGGAGGGCGCGCCCCCTGCCTCGTGGACACCTTGTGTGTTCCCCGGACTCTGTTTTCTTGCACGATACTTCTTTTGGTCAGTAAAAATTCATTATATAATCTCCCGAAGGTTTTGACCACCGTACCTCACAAATATCTCCTGTTTTTAGTTTCGAGCTGTTTTATGCTAGGGTTGTCAAGGCTAGGCATCATGTCGTATCCCTCCTCCTCCAACAATGTGGGCAACGATGCTTGGCTAATGAAGATAGAGATGAAAAGAGAAGAGCTCAGAGAGATCAACAAGGATGATGGGATCAATAAGGCCATAGGGGATCAAGTTCCAGCAGTAGTAGACGAATACATCCTTAACCTCATCACAATCTCTTTACCCCAACAGAGATTGAAGCTTTCAAGATGATTGAGTTAGCTCGCATTCAAAACAAGTACCTCACGAGTGAAAATATTTTGTTGAAGGAGCATATCATCACACTCAAGGGCATTATCCGCAAATTGGAGGATCTCCTACGCTCGATGTGTGACTATCCATCATCACCAACACCTTCTTCACCAACAAGGAAGGAGACATAAACACATGGGTATGGGCACTCCCCTTGGCAACTACCAAGATTGGGGGAGTGCCCCGGTATTGTATCACCATCACACTTTTATCTTTACCATTTTTCTTAGTTCGATCCTTTTGGTAATATCTTGATCTAGTAGAATAAAGTCTTAGTATGATCTAGTTTCGAGTTTTGCTTTATGATCCTTCTATGTAATCGAGTCCGTGAGCTATATACAATAAAGATTAGTGTTGAGTCAAGGGCTTGATTATCTTGCTATGATCTTGAGGGAATAAAATAAAAGAGAAAGAATAAAAAGAAATAAATGGATCATATGGATCTTATGGAGAGTAATGACTTCACATATAAAGAGTATGATGAATAAAAGTCGTTGAGAGTTGCACACATATAAATATGATTGTGAGCACTATCTTGGAGATCTTTTATGATTGTGAGCACTCATTAAAATATTGTCATGGATCATCTTGGAGAGGTTTTCACATATAAATACACTATCTTGGAGATCTTTTATGATTGTGAGCACTCATTAAAATATGACATGGTAAAGAGTTGATGTTGGACAAGGAAGACAACATGGGTTATGTTTTCTTACATCTGAAATAAATTACATTGTCATGGATCATCCAACATGTTGAGCTTGCCTTTCCCTCTCATGCTAGCCAAATTCTTTGCACCAAGTAGAGATACTACTTGTGCTTCCAAATATCCTTAAACTTAGTTTTGCCATGAGAGTCCACCATATCTACCTATGGATTGAGTAAGATCCTTCAAGTAAGTTGTCATCATTGCAAGTAATAAAAATTGCTCTCTAAATATGTATGATTTATTAGTGCGGAGAAAATAAGCTTTATACGATCTTGTGATGTGGAATAAATAAAAGCGACGGACTGCATAATAAAGGTCCATATCACAAGTGGAAATATAAAGTGACGTTATTTTGCATTAAGACTTCATGCATCCAACCATGAAAGCACATGACAACCTCTGCTTCCCTCCACGAAGGGCCTATCTTTTATTCTTGTCTTATACTACATACAAGAGTCATGGTGATCTTCACCTTTCCTTTTTACATTTTATCCTTTGGCAAGCACAATGTGTTGGAAAGATCCTGATATATATGGCTAATTGGATGTGAGTTTTCATGAACTATTATTGTTGACATTACCCTTGAGGTAAAAGGTTGGGAGGCAAAACTATAAGCCCCTATCTTTCTCTGTGTTCGACTAAAATTTCATAACCATAAATACCGCGTGAGTGTTAGCAATTGTGAAAGACTAAATGATGGTTGAGTATGTGGACTTGCTGAAAAGCTCTTATTGACTCTTTCCGATGTTATGATAAATTGCAATTGCTTCAATGACTGAGATTATAGTTTGTTAGTTTTCAGTGAAGTTTATAATTCATACTTGAAACTGTGAATGAATTGTTACTTTAGCATAAGAAATCATATGCCAATATTTATATATCTTGCTGATCTAAGAATGATCATGATGCCCTCATGTCCGTATTTTATTTTTATCGACATCTCTATATCTAAACATGTGGACATATTTATCGATATCGGGTTTCACTTGAGGACAAGCGAGGTCTAAGCTTGGGGGAGTTGATACGTACATTTTGCATCATGCTTTTATATCAATATTTATTGCATTATGGGATGTCATTGCACATTATGTCACAATACGTATGCCTATTCTCTCTTATTTTACAAGGTTTACATCAAGAGGGAGAATGCCGACAGCTGGAATTCTGGGCTGGAAAAGGAGCAAACATTAGAGACCTATTCTGCACAACTCCAAAAGTCATGAAACTTCACAGGAGCAAGTTTCAGAATATATAAAAAATATTGGGCGAAAGAAGTACCAGAGGGGGCCACCCACCATCCACGAGGGTGGGGGCGCGCCCAAGGTCCACGAGGGTGGCGGGCGCGCCCCCAGCCTCGTGGGCCCGCTAGCAGCCCTATGTTTCCCATCTTTGGCTACGTGGAGTCTTTCGTGGAGGAAAAAATCATAAGCTAGCTCACAGGACGAAACTCCACCGCCACGAGGCGGAACCTTGGCGGAACCAATCTAGGGCTCCGTCGGAGCTGTTCTACCGGGGAAACTTCCCTCTGGGAGGGGGAAATCATCACCTTCGTCATCACCGTCGATCCTCTCATCAGGAGGGGGTCAATCTCCATCAATATCTTCGCCAGGACTATCTCATCTCAAATCCTAGTTCATCTCTTGTATCCAATATTTGTCCCAAAGCCTCAGATTGGTACCTGTGGGTTGCTAGTAATGTTGATTACTCCTTGTAGTTGATGCTAGTTGGTTTATTCGGTGGAAGATCATATGTTCAGATCCTTTATGCATATTAATACCCCTCTGATTATGAACATGAATATGATTTGTGAGTAGTTACATTTTTTCCCGAGGACATGGGAGAAGTCTTGCTATAAGTAGTCATGTGAATTTGGTATTCGTTCGATATTTTGATGAGATGTATGTTGTCTCTCCTCTAGTGGTGTCATGTGAACGTCGACTACATGACACTTCACCATTGTTTGGGCCTAGGGGAAGGCATTGGGAAGTAATAAGTAGATGATGCATTGCAAGAGTGACAGAAGCTTAAACCCTAGTTTATGCATTGCTTCGTAAGGGGCTGATTTGGATCCATATATTTCATGCTATGGTTAGGTTTACCTTAATACTTATGTTGTAGTTGCGGACGCTTGCAATAGGGGTTAATCATAAGTGGGATGCTTGTCCAAGGAAGGAAAGTACCCAAGCACCGATCCACTCACATATCAAATTATCAAAGTACCGAACGCGAATCATACGAGCGTGTTGAAAACTAGCTTGACGATAATTCCCATGTGTCCTCCGGAGCGCTTTCCTTTATATAAGAGTTTGTCCAGGCTTGTCCTTTGCGACAATAAGGATTGGGCCATCTTGCTGCACCTTATTTACTTCATTTACTTGTTACCCGTTGCAAATTACCTTATCACAAAACTATCTATTACCGATAATTTCAGTGCTTGCAGAGAATACCTTACTGAAAACTGCTTATCATTTCCTTCTGCTCCTCGTTGGGTTCGAGACTCTTACTTATCGAAAGGACTATGATAGATCCCCTATACTTGTGGGTCATCAAGGGGCTCCTGCCCCTCCGCTGCCATGGAGGCCATGGACCAGAGGGGGAACTCTCCTCCCATCTAGGGGGAGGCCAAGGAAGAAGAAGAAGAAGAAGGAGGGGGGCTCTCTCCCCCTCGCTTCTGGTGGCGCCGGAGTGCCGCCGGGGCAACGACCGGGACGATGATCTACATCAACAATCTTGCTATCGTCAACACCAACTTTCTCCCCCTCTATGCAGCGGTGTAACACCCCTTCTCCCCGCTGTAATCTCTACTTAAACATGGTGCTCAACTCAACATATTACTTCCCAATGATCTATGGTTATCCTATGATGTCCAAGAAGATCCATTTTGTCCTATGGGTTAATCATGATCTTGGTTGGTATGATTGTACATTTTATTTATGGTGTTGTCCTACGGTGCCCTCCATTCTTGCGAAAACGCGAGGGGCCCCCGCTGGTCATGGTTCGCTTATGGTGGGTTGCGAGAGTGACAGAAGCTTAAACCCGAGTAAGTGGGGTATGACGTATGGGAGTAAAGAGGACTTGATACTTAATGCTATGGTTGGGTTTCACAACCTTAATGATCTTTAGTAGTTGCGGATGCTTGCTAGGAGTCCAATCATAAGTGCATATGATCCAAGTAGAGAAAGTATGTTAGCTCATACCTCTCCCTCATATAAAATTACAAGAATGATTACATGTACTTGTTATCGATTGCCTAGGGACAAATAACTTTCTTGTTGACACAAACCCTTTTTCTAAACACCTAACTTTTATTATCTTGCAAAGTACTTCTAGTTTTATTCTTGCAAAGTAGTTCTAGCATCACACCTACAAAATAGTTTCATACTTTTTTTAGGTAAAGCAAACGTCAAGTGTGCGTAGAGTTGTATTGGTGGTCAATAGAACTTGAGGGAATATGGTTCGACACTCTTATGTATCGAAGAAGGCTACAAACGATCCCCTATACTTGTGGGTTATCAAGAACTTTTTCTAGCACCGTTGCCGGAGAGGAATAGCATGGGGTGAATATTCTCGTGTGTGCTTGTTTGCTTTATCACTAAGTAGTTTTTATTTTCTGTTCTAAGTTGTTCTCTATCTTTAGTTATGGATATGGAACACGAAACACCAAAAAAATTAGTGGTACTTGCTACTCATGGATATGGGTAACCTCCTAAAACCCTCGATGCTCGTTATGCAAAAGATATTATGCACTACTTTGATAATCATGAGAAAACCCCATTCAACTATATAATGGGAGTAACGTTGGATCAACGTGAATACTTTAGGGATTATCTCTTGACACAAAAAGGGAAACTTTTATGGGATCAAATTCATATGTTGCATTGGTATGCTTGGACTTTATGCCAGAGATATGATTATACTTGTTGCTCAAGGATGAATGCTCCACATTTTTTACTGGAATGTCAAATGGTCCTGAAACTTTTTGTACTCTCTTTCTATGCAAAATGTTTATTTTGTCCTAATTTTTTAGAACTTTTTGAGTTACAGAAGTATGGTGGATGTTCAAATCTTTACAGGCTGTCCTGTTTTCACAAATTCTTGTTATAGCTTCATTATTTGTGTATGTTTGAATTCTTGTTGAAGCCTCCTTGACTTGGGGCCATAGAATTGTGCTAGCATACAATGGGTAATGTTTGTTTATAATTATACAATAATGTTATAGCAATACATGATGGGATTTCATTGCCATATTTACTAGCCCCGCCACTAAAAGTTCGGTTAAGTTTTGTGTGGATGAAGTGTTCAAAGATCGAGGAGGTCTCGGTGTGAGGAGAAGGAGGAGAGGCAAGATCTCAAGCTTGGGGATGCCCAAGGCACCCCAAGTAAATATTCACAGAGACTCAAGCGTCTAAGCTTGGGGATGCCCCAGAAGGCATCCCATCTTTCTTCAACAAGTATCAGTATGTTTTCAGATTCGTTTCGTTCACGTGATATGTGCAAACCTTGGAGTGTCTTTTGCATTTCATTTTCATTTTTCTTTTATGCACCATGCTGGTATGAGATAGTTCATGGTTGATTTATAGAATGCTCATTGCACTTCACTTATATCTTTTGAGTATGGCTTTATAGAATGCTTCATGTGCTTCAGTTATATCATTTGAAGTTTGGATTGCATGTTTCTCTTCACATAGAAAACCGTTATTTGAAGAATGCTCTTTTGCTTCACTTATATTTGTTAGACCATGATTTTTTGTAGAAATTATTAAACTCTCTTGCTTCACTTATATCTATTTAGAGAGTCAAGGGCAATTGGTCAATTGCATGGTTAGTCATAAAATCCTACACAAAACTTATGGATCGCTGAATATGATATGTTTGATTCCTTGCAATAGTTTTGCGATATAGATATGGAATATGTGGGAGGTACTAGTAAATGGTTGTGTTTAGTAAGAATATTGGTGTTAAGGTTTGTGATTCCCGAAGCATGCACATATAGTTTCTATTTATGCTATGAAGTTTGAGCATGATTTATTATTGATTGTGTTCCTTATGAATGGCGTTCGGGGACGAGCAATGGTCTTTTCCTACCAATCTATCCCCCTTGGGGCATGCGTAGTAGTACTTTGCTTCGAGGGCTAATGAACTTTTGCAATAAGTGTATGAGTTCTTTATGACTAATGCGAGTCCATGGATTTGATAC
The DNA here is from genome assembly GCF_018294505.1 of Triticum aestivum. NCBI lineage: Eukaryota > Viridiplantae > Streptophyta > Magnoliopsida > Poales > Poaceae > Triticum > Triticum aestivum. The sequence continues at coordinate 602,512,677 of NC_057797.1, read as the reverse complement.
GTCTCCAACGTATTTACTTTTTCTCATGCTTTTCCTCTTGTTTTGGACTCTAATTTGCATGATTTGAATGAAACTAACCCGGGCTGACGCTATTTTCAGCAGAACTACCATGGTGTTGTTTTTGTGCAGAAATGAAAGTTCTCGGAATGGAACGAAACTTTGTGAGGATTTTTTATATCAATAATAAGAATTACTGGAGCCAAGACCCACCAAAGAGGGGCCCTGGGTGGGCACAACCCACCAGAGTGCGCTCCCTCTCCTGGCGCGCCCAGGTGGGTTGTACCCACCTGGTGGCCCCGCTAAC